>NW_019716259.1:1160673-1172484 GCF_900074925.1 Ramularia collo-cygni | reverse complement strand
TCTTTAGCGCGTTTAAGCGTAAGTACGACTACTATAAGTAAGTAACGCTTATTTAAGACGCCTACTCCCCTCTTACGTAGCGCTAACTTCCCTTAAAGGAACAATTATTATAAGTATAAAYCCGTRCCGGTAGCGATRCGCCTATACTACGATAGCGTTATAGCTACGGYCTAAGAGCTTAATCTAGTAGATACTACTAWRTAGAAGGGYAGTTAGGAGGAAGCTAATTATAAGGCGGCGGYAAAYACCTTTAGTATTAAGTTAGATGCTTAGATCCGTATTAACGAGCCTGCCTCGGGTATACGGCGTAAGAGTAGCGTAGTCGAGGCGCCTAATCTTACTCGCTTAACGAACAATCTTATAGCTATTGCTTAAGTCGGTCGTATCGTAAGTATCTCGCCTACTCCTCGTATRCGTCTATAATGCTAACCGTCTATATAGTAGTTAGAGATAATAGGGCAGTCTACTAATACCTTCGATGCTACCCTTACTAGAAACGAGCTATTCGAGGAGKAGTCCGAGGCGGAGGAGAATAAGTTCGAGTAGAGTGCTTAGCGCGTTCTCTAGGCTTACGTAGCGTATACGCCTATCTTATAGTATAATCTATAAAGTAATCCCCTTTAGGTCTAACCGTAATAAAACTACTTAATTCTTATTACTCTTCTTCTATTTTACTCCGCTCTACTTCCGAGACTCTTTTACTACGCGGCCTCTATATATACGCGGAGCCTACGCCTCGAACCTATCGAGAGCTTCGTAGTCTTTAATATATATACTAGGTTCCTACTAGTTATATTCTAATAGCTATCTACGCTACTTTACTAAATAAAACGTTTCGCCCTTCTACACCCTCTTATTAAGAATCTCTTTAACCTCCTACTACCTATCCTCGTCGACTACGAGTAGTATGCGCTCCTCTTACGCTTTACTCTTCCGGCTAGAATATAGCTCTAATAGAGTAACGTAGAAGACGTTATAGATCCTTACTAAGGTAGGTAACTATAAGCGATACGCCTAAGTCCCGATTACGTTAATTACGCGGTATAGGCCTAGCTATTTAGGTCCTATCTTCTTCTTGCCCTCTAGCTTAAGGTTCTTCGTARAGAGAAGCACTAGATTACTAATATTAAAGCTTATAGGCTTATAGTTCTTATTATAGTACTTTAACTATTACTCTTTAGCTTTACGCTATCGCTTAGTAAGCTCCTTATGTACGCTACGTATACGCTTCGCTAAGTCGATAGCGGCCGGTATTCTCCCTTCTAAGAGCTCGTTCCGAGTAATGTCTTAGGTATTAGCGCCGTCGCCTAGAGGGCGCGTCGCTAGCTCTAGGTTCTATCCGTAGAGGATTTAGAAAGGGCTTATTCTAAGGCCCGCGTATACGCTATTATTACACGCAAATTTAGCTATAGGTAGCTATTACGCCTAGCTATCCTACTACGTGCCGTAGTAGTAGCGTAGGTATTGCTTAAGCGTCTAATTAGCTTTCTTAGTCTATCTATCCGTCTAAGGGTAGAAGGCTATACTTAGCTTACGCTTTATATGCGCTTCGTAGTAGAAGTTAGACTAGTATTAGCTAGTAAAAACCGAGCYTCTATTACTAATAATACCTACTAGTACGCCGTATTTATAAACTACGTAAGRTATAAAGATATCCGCTAGCTCTACTATATTATATTACTTAGTAGTAGGGATAAATAAAGCTATCTTACTATAGCGGTCGACGATTACGAGCACCGTAGTATAGACGCTATCTCCGCGCTTACTAGGAGGTAGGTCTATAATAAAGTCTATACTAATTTCTTACTATGCTCGATCTAGTATAGGTAATAGAACTATTACTCCGTAGGGGCGGTAGTGCCGCGCCTTACTTACGAGGCACATATAGCACCCCTTAATATACTCTACGACATTAGTAGCTATACGTAGCTAGTAGTACTTCCGCTAAAGTAACTCGAGCGTCTTCGCCTTCCTAAAGTGTCCGGCGAGAGCGTTATCGTAGTATATACGCATTAGTTACGTACGTAAAGTATAGTCTTTCGGAATATATAGGGCATCGCCGTAGAACAATATTCTATCCTTAATAATATAGCCTTCGTACTCGCCCTTCTCCCTAGCCGCGTCGCGTATACTCGAAGTATCCGCGTCTACGTTTACTAGTACTTTAGCGTAACCGAGTATTAGGTCTAGAATATTTCTAAGGGCTAAGTCTATAGCTGCTAGGACGGCTATAATACGCCTAGGTAGCGAAAGCTCGCCGTATACTCTAGTAGGTAGTAATCCCTCGCACTTAATCGCGTAGTATATAGCTCTTACTCTYCTAATAGAGGGCTCTAGCTCGCTTCGAAGAGCTTTATTAGATTACTAGTTCTAAAGTTTGCTTTATAGTATAGGTAATAGCATACTTATATACTAAGACGACTCCGTCGTACTCGTTTCGTAGTCGCTACGCCTACTTAGACTATCCGTAGGGTTCTTTATCCCTACGCGATATTCGATAGTAAAGTCGAAGGGCGCTAATTAAACCGCCTATCGTGCCTATCGACCGACTAACTATTTTATCGTTATAAAAGCTTTAAGGTTAGTATAGTCGACGATTACTTAAATCGYATRCGTAGCGCTATCGAGGTACGGGCGCTACTACTTAAACGTACTTACTACTATAAGTAGCTCTTTATCGTAGGTCTCGTAATTATATTCGGCCGGAATTATCTTCCGTAACTARAAAGYAATAGRATGCTACTATTTGTCCTTAAACTRCTATAAGAGGATGCCCGTAAGCGCGAAGTCCGATACGTCGGTTTCGACTCGTAGGCGAAGCGTAGGGTTATAGTGCCTTAGTAGTAGGGCTAACTAAAAGGCTTCCTTAAGCTAGCTTAGCGCATTCTCTTCGCTAGCGCCTTAAGGGATCTTCCCTAGCTTCCTGCCTTTAATAGCTCCCTTCGATARGTCGGTTAAGGGCCTTATAATRCGTAAGTACTACTAAATAAACYRCCTATAGAAGTTAGTAAATCTAAGGAGTACTTATAYATCCTTAAGGGTTTCTAGCCGAGGCTACTYRGCGACTACGTCTAYCCTACGTAGGTCTATYRTAACGCCTTACGTAGTAACTAYRAAGCCGAGAAAATCGACTAAATCTTAGAAGAAACTAYACTTCTTAAAGTTGTAGTAAAGTTAGAACTTCCTTAGCCTATCGAGTACGGCGTATACGTTACGCTAGTATTACGCTCGGTYTTTRCTATAGATAAGAATGTTATCTAAGTAAACGACGCAGATTATATCGACTAGCCCCGATAAGGCTCGGTTAATGTATCCTTAAAAAGTCGCTAGTACGTTATATAGTCTAAAAGGCATAACCTTATATTAGAAGTGTCCGTAACGCGTGCGAAACGTAGTCTTCTAGCGATCGCTAGCCTTAATCTTAATGCGATAATACGYAGCCGAGAGGTCTAAGCTAGTAAAGAATACGTTGCCCCTAAGTCGATTAAGCGTCTCGCTAATTAAGGGAAGTAGATAGCGGTTCTTAATCGTAATTTCGTTTAAGCCGCGATAGTCTATATATAAGCGTAGTAAGCTATCCTTTTTCGGAACRAATAGGATAGGCGTACCCGCCTCGCTTTCGCTAAGCTCGATCTAATCGTTCTTAGTCGCTTTAGTAATATACTCCTATAGCTACGCTAGCTCTTTCGGAGACTAATAATAGAGAGGTTTAAAGGGCGGCTTCTTACCTAGCTCTAAATCGATAGCGTGCTCTACGTCGTCGGGGAGCTTACGCCTCGCCTTATCCGTAGGAAAGAAYATATCGTAATATRCCTTAAACTCCTCCGGAAGTTCGGACCTACTAAGGATTTCGCTAGTRYRTAATACGCTTACTACGAGAACCCTTACGTACTTACCCTACATCTTACGGTRAAACTCCTATAGATTAATAACCTTAATTCGACTAGAGTTTAGTTTACTAAAGCGCTACGTATCCGTAGCGCTATCGACGATTATACGTTATGTACGTCGCTAGGGGCGGCCTAATATTAGTTCGGGCTTTAGAGTTTCGTATATATAGAAGGTTACTTCTATTATTCGTTCGACTCCTTCCGAGTCTACGATACGTAGACGTATAACGTACGCTCCGTAGTAGTAACCTAGTTCTCCGATAAAGGAGGATATAGATAGTAATAGCGCATTTACTCTCGCTAGTAAGCCGGCTCGAAGTACGAACTCTCTCGATATAACGTTAATATTAGCTATATTATCTAGTAGGTAGTCGACCTATATTAGTCCTGCCTTCGTTTCGACTACGCCGCGCTAGTAGCGCGCTAGGTATATGTCGACCTTACTTAATAGCTTTAGACTTAGAGTTTAAGCTTTTTCTCGGAGTCCTTTACTTTTTCCGTAACGACTACGGTAACCTTACTCCGCGTATTACTCGGCCCTTAGCCTTCTACGCCGCCGCCTTTAGCCTAATATATCTTATTAGCATAGCCGGTACGGCTATAGTTAGAGTACTTTAGGTCTAAATAGGCGCCTTCTTTACGCTTACGTAAAGGCTACTCGCTACTACGGTTAGACTTAGGTTTGCGTTCCTTATTACGATTATAGGTATTCTTACGTAGTCTACTACTACTACGGTTATAGTCCTAAGACTTATAATTGCCGCGCTTAGTACCCGTAAGCTATACGCTCGTACCCTTATCGGCTGCTTTAATGCGYCTTACTAGCGCTACTATCTCTACCCTTATTATAGGTATAGAGTATAACTTAATAATCTCCTAACGGAGAGCTAGTCTTAGCTTAGCGAGGAACTAACGCACGAGCTACGCTTACGTATAGTCTAGTTAACTCTCTAGCACTTCTAGTTTAAGGGCGAATTGCTTTACCGTTTAATCCTAGCTCTATCGAACCCTTTCGTACTTAAGCGTAACGCTAAGCGCGCGGTTCGTAGGGTCCCCGACGGTATTACGTACGAACGATTAGAAATCCTCCTACGTATAGCTCGGCGTAAGCGCCTCGATATCGTGCTTATTATACTACGACTCCGCGGCGTCTCCTCCTAGCTATATAACGCTATAGAGGACCTTATTATAGTTACTCTCTAGGCTAGTAGTAGTATTAGCGAAGATTATCTTAAGTTAGCGTAGGAATTCGCGTACCTCTTTAATAGAATCCTCTAAGAATAGTTTAGGATCCTTTATCTTAGGTCTTACGCCTACTCCRCTACGCGTATACGCTACGCTTAAACTCGAGGTACTTATAGTATCCGGATCTTCCTTATATAAGAGGCGCGTAGGTACGCCGCGACGGGGTATAGTAGTAGCTACGTATAAGGGGACTCTAAAGGAGCGGGACACCGCCCTTTAAACCCTTACCTAGGGAATCCCTCTTAGAAAGAATAAGGGAATTACACCCTTAATAGGATTTCCCTATACGGATGCGACGGCTAAAGGATAACTCTACGGTACCTCTACGGCACCGCCGAGCCTAACTAGCACCGGGCGTAATCCTATAAAAGGGTAATGTCCTCGTTACCTATTCCCTTTCGCTTCCTAGGTAATATCGTATATATCTAAGAATTACTGCTTAGTATTAAGACCCCCTATTTACAACACCCTTATACTACGCCTACGTCGGCGCGGTTACGATTGCGCTTTATTTATTAGACTTCTAACTAAAGTTAGCGAATCGTCTCTTACTAATATAGAGCCTACTTCTCGCCTTTAAGGCGCTAGATTATCTTATTAGCCGTCTCTTCCTTATTACGTTCGTTTTCTCCGTAATTTATCGTATCTTCGTCTAGAGTAGGCTATATAGGCTCTACGGTAGCGACTTCTTCGATATCTCTGTAGTTAGGGAGTTCTTCGACGCGTTCTTCTTCGTAGCGCTACTCGGGAGTAGTCGCTTCGCGGGCGGCGCGCCTAAGGGCTATTCCGTTAGGATCTAATAGATCGCTATCCTTAGAGAGGAAGAAGAATTAGAATTATAAGGGTAAAGATGTAGCAATGTATTAGACACCTATAATTACTCGATTAGAGATAAGACTAATTCTTATAGGTTAAATGTGCGCTATACGTAGGAGTTATATATACGCTAAGCCTACGCTAAGCAGTTAGGTTATATTACACTCCCTTCTCTAAGGTTAGTTAATCTAGCTACCTCTATTAATCCTATTATTATAAGGGCTCTTATACGGCCCTTATATACGGAGATTATAAGGAGCGGAAGGACTACGATAGTAATATAATTAAAGGCCTAGGGCTATTTCTAGTATATTTCCTACYTATATAAAGGTGTTCGACGCTAACGAGAATAGCGCTATATAATCTAGCGTAGATATTTAAACTTAGCCTATAGCAACTATATCTAGCGGGGAACTAAGAGTACCTACTAGTATAGCGATAGGATAGCTAGCGAGAGAGCCTATTAGGAGAGGCTAAAGGCGTATAATAGTAGACTAGAGAATATATACTAGCGACCTAAGCGCGGAATAATTACGAGTATAGCTATAGATAATTAGTTAAAGGATCTACGTTTAGGAAAGGATAAGTAGTCTCGTAGGTCTCGGAGTAAGTTTTAGAGTCGGAAGGGATAAGGTATAGAGAATTAGTRCTCTTCTTTCTTCTATATAATCTCGATTTTAGCTATTACGAGTTCGTAATAGGAGCTTAGTATAATATTATAGTAATATTATAGTTCCTTCCTAAATAGGAAAGTTTCTACTCTTTTTATTAAATTATATATTCTATTATCTACTCTACTTGCGGACTATTATACTAGCTACTTTTGTAGCAGGATAAATACCTACTACTCTTTAAGCGACTCTTATCTAAATGCATATAAAGGAGAGGTACTAAAGAGTAAGGCATAATAAAAGTAAAAGCGTAATAAGGTAGGTACGTAGGCAGCCTTCTAACTCTTTATATAGGTAATTTAGATCTTTAAAAGAGCAGTAGGATAAATACCTACTACTCTTTTAGCGACTCTTATTAACACCTAAATACTAATATTAACACCTACTACTCCTACTACTATACTACCCCTTTACTACTTACCTATATTCTCCTCCCTTCTCCTACTCCCCCGTATAAATACCTACTACCTTAACGACCGCGAGGATAACTACTAGACCGGCCTTTAACCTACTTTTAATCGATAGAGGTCCTATTAGAGGAANCCCCGTATAAATACCTACTACCTTAACGACCGCGAGGATAACTACTAGACCGGCCTTTAACCTACTTTTAATCGATAGAGGTCCTATTAGAGGAAAAAGAATTATCGACGTAAGGGCAGATAGAGTAGGAGCTAGGAATTTAATATTCTAAGAGTAGTACTAACCCGTATAATAGCTCGAGTAAGCAAGATTTACTATTAACGAGGAGTAGAAAGAGCTAATAGAGTTAAAGGCTAGCCGTCGCTTCCTAACTTAAGATCTAATATTCGATCTAGCTATTAAAATCTATAACYATTACTCCTACGTTAACGCTTTATTAATTTAGAGCCGGTCTATATAATCCTATTAGAGAATTGTCGAAGTATACCGGCTAATAATATCGTAGTAGAACGGTATACCCCGACGAGAGAGTAGTAGATAGTAATAGAGAAGAAATAGGAACGAATAAGCGGTACGAGCGGTATTAGAATAGCGATAAGAACTTCTAAGTATATTTCCTACCCGTATAAAGGTATACGATACTAACGGGAATAGAGCTATATAATCTAGAAGAAGAACTTCTATAATATCTATAGTAACTACAAGTTTTATAATTAGGCTTATAGCTACGATCGTAGGGACTTACTTAATTACTAGAATAGAGATTAGGTACGGCCGAAGCGTAGTATATCGTAGGTAACGAGGTCTAGGCGTACTAGTAGTCGCTAGAGAATAGGGATAGTAGAGTACTAGTAATAGGGCTTAATTAGGGTAGAGGGTAGTTTTTAGAGAGGTAATTAAAGCGTTAAGGGTATCTAGAGGAGGAGGGAATCTCTTTTAAGTTCTTTATACTAGCGGCTTTAAGCGTTAGGAGTTTCTAATAGRTTACGAGGGCCTTAATTRTAGTACTTAAAAACTACTTTTAAAATATATTTTCTATTTTATAATTACTTGCTTCTAYAMCTAAAATATAACTCCTCCTTACTTTATACGTTCGTACAATTTGTCCCTATAAATATCCTACGATTTATATTACTATCGCTCTATATTAAAGAAATATACTACCCTAACCCTAACCCTATAGTTTTTAGYAAAGTTTTCGCTAAGGTTTATAACCTCTTACTACGCTAATTCCTTTCCCGTCTACCCTCTACCCTATTATACGCACATTCTATATAATAGGCCGCTCCCCTTCTATCCCTCCTAATCTTTATCTAAAAGTCGTTAAACTCTAGAATAATAATACGAGTATTACCGAYATTTAAACCTTCCTYTATTTATAATAGCTATATACYTCYRAACGGACTATCCGTATAATCGTCGTAGAGAACGGTAGCGAACCCTAATAGTCGTTAAAGAACAGTCTTTACGATAATCCCCTCCTTCGTATCCGAATAGCCGAACTCTTCTACCTTAAAGCTCTACTAGATACGTATATCGTAGATAAATTAAACGAGGAGGGATTTATAATTAAGTACTATACCTTTATACGGCTTCGGCGGAGTATAGGTATTAAGAAACGACTAAGAGAAGGAGAGTTCCTTAAGCGTTAAGAGGAATATAAAAAGATTATAAAGAAGGAGATTAATCGCTCGAACCTTAGAGCATATAGAACAATATTACTATAAATATACTTCCGTATAACCGATCGTATGCGGCTTACGCTTAGTAGGTTAGTATATTTATACGATATACATCTATAGGGTAGAAAGGGGTTTACTAATATGCTACTACATCGTAGGAAGCGACTATACGAGATAGCCCGCGAGGTCTATCCCGCTAGCCCGTATAATAGGGCTACGAAGTTTATACGTCGCCGTAGGAAGTATATTACGCCTAGCCCTAATATAGTCTAGAGTATAGATACATATTATAAACTTAAGGACTATAGCTTTTAGATCTATACTACTATTAATGCAGATATACGGTTTATTCTATATACCTATCTTAGACCCTCTGCCCGTATAATAGTATCTATACTATCTAACTTTGCGAAAGCTTATAAAAAGCTTACGAGAGTACCTCGTATTATTCGGATAAATAAGGGTAAAGAGACACTCCTTATAGCGCAGGCTTAATACTAATACGTAAGGATTATTCGTAGGCGTAAAGTACGCTTTCGCCGCTACTTTGTATTTAGAATAAGTACTACTAATATCCGTATCGAGGCATAGTAGGGCTAGCTTATACGAGGAAGGTTTAAGGTATAGTATATAAGTATATAGAGTATATTATCTATATATACTTTAGTAACGCTCCCGTTATATCCGAATCTAATTATACGAGTTAGGCTAATTAATCTTAATATTATAGGGCTTCTTTATAATATTAAAGAAGAAGGGGTAGTTTTATAAAGTAAAGAAGGCTAACCGCATTGCTATAAAGTATATCTACATACCTATTATGCGGAAAGAACTAGCCTCGTTCGTATATATATAGAACAAGCACCCCGTACGAAGATAATCTAATAGACCGCACGTAAGGGGTAGTATACTAAGCTATCGCTATAACTAGGTAGAGAAGGAGGGAAGGCTAAGTATTAGGTATCTAATCGATAAGGCCTACTTTAATAGTCTTATAGAAGCTTACGTAAAGTAGGGTACGTTTATACTAGCGAACGTATATAATAGATCTTAAATTATTTGCTAATATATATAGATTCTAAGGAGTATATTCTATAGGAGATACTTAAGCTCTACTTAAGTATTCTAAAGATAAAGGGCTTTCCGCTCGGTCGACTAAGCTCGTATAAGTTTGTATTAAGCGTATAAAAGCCGTAGTACTAGATCGTATACGAGAACCTCGTAGAAGAGCTATATAAGGTTCCTAAGGATATACTATATAAGATATTAATTCCCCGTAGCGGTAGGAAGTAGGAAGGATTTTAGGTCGACTCGGAAGATATTATATAGGCGTTTCGCGATTAGTACGATAGTAACCGCTCGCGTAAAGAGCTTAAGGAGGCACTAGAGGGTTTAATTAATAAAGAGCTTTTAAAAGAGGATAACTCGGAAAGTAGTAATAGCGATATATCGGAGGTTAATTATTAGTCGGATAAGTCGTAATAGATTATCGGTATAATAGGATTACGTTGCGTTCTAATGCTCTAATAGGACTATATATACCGGGGATATATAGCTAATATACTTCTATCCCTACTAGTATTAGCGGCTCCGGCTATAATCTTTATAAGAACTCTATAATAACTATATAACAAATTTATACGCTTATATATCTATATAATACTTATTAAGTAGCGTACGCTCTATCCCCTATCTTTACGTAGTTATACCTATAGAGCGATAAAGAGCTACCCCTTTACTAAAATCCTCCTTTAACCCCCTTCCTATAAACGATATTCCTTCCTTTATACGAACGTATACGACGCTATATCTACGAGTYCGCTTTATACCGATAGGTTCTAAGAAGCAAGTAAAGAAAGTATAGAAGCGTATATACCCTACTCGGCCCTAATTCGACTATATAAAGTATATACTAGATAATAAGAAATGTTACTTCTACGGCGATTATAACCTAATACCGCCGGCACCTTCGAATAAACCGATTATACGGGCGATACTAATGCCGCTACGGACGAATACGCTATCCTTAAGCACTATACTAATTATTATTAACTCTAATAAAAGCGAGATATTAGACGACGAGGTTCTTAACGGACATATTAGTAGGAGCCTCCTAGATAAAGCGCAGCTTACTAGTATAAAGACAACTTATATACGATAGATTAAGATCGAAAAGGAAGCGGCAATAAATCTACCGAAGCATAAGTACTATATAGGTAATCTACCCCCTAGCTAACGGTCGAAGGATAGTATTATAAAGGCTATCTCTATAATAGCAACCGTATAAGTTAGGTTTATTATTACAATTATTATTACAAGATACTATATTGCCCTAGATAATCTARATAAGATACTAAAGTAGAGTAGGTTAAAGAAAGGTAAGGGGTTCTCTAAGTATACTATATATATTATATATTATTATTATATTTGTCTATACCGCCGTATAATTAATCGCTAATAGAATATAGGAACGCCTAAGGATATCGCGGTACCGGATTGTAATATTAAAGACATAGTAGCTACTATTCGTAGCTTCGGTAATAAACCGTATATTACTAAGGAGATAGAATATCCGGATAACACCTATATATATATTACGTAGTTATATAATAACCGAGATAGGCCTATTTAACCTCTAAATACAGACTTTAAAGATAGGAAGCTAAGTCGTATCTTCCTAAACGATATTAATATAAAGGGCTAGCTATCTCGAAAGTAATATAAGGTGTTCCTTATCTTTAAGAGACGTTCTATATCGTAGCCTACGGATAACCTATTATATAAGGCCGAGGTTAACGCAAATCTTACTAAGGCTACTACTACTCTAAAGAGTAAGGGCTTTTAGAAGAAGAAGAAGAAGGTAAAGTAAGAAGTTAAGGTAGAATTAAAGCTAGTAGTTAAAGTAGAGCCGACCTTAGAAGTATATATACTATCTTTCCGTATAAACGTTAGTAGATAAAGTCTAATACTAAATTCGATAGGAGAGTAAAGAGCAGGTTAATACTACTATAAAGTATAACGCTACCGATAATAGTAACGACGAGTCGCTACCTTCGTTTAGTAAGATATTTATACGTTTCTAGC
>NW_019716259.1:979178-1160450 GCF_900074925.1 Ramularia collo-cygni | reverse complement strand
GAGAGCTAGGAACCGAGGAAGTAGAGTAATAATATCCTACCCTAGGAGGTTTAAGCTATAAGCGGACGATCTCGAAGGTTTCGTAATTATCTAAGAATACGAGTAAACTACCCGTAAATTATACGCGTAATCGGTCGAAGCGTCGTTAATCTAAAAGGTTGCGATAAGAATAAAGATAGTAGGTACTTCGTAAGTTTAGAGAGGAGTTGTTTTTAATAGTTTCGTTCGTTCCTTTAATAGATATCTATATAATACTACTTTAATAGTCGTAAACGCATTATACGGGCGTATATCTACTTCTCGATCTGTCTACTATATAAAGGGAGTGCCTAATATATAGTTATAGATATAGGCTTTAGACAACTTTACTTCTACGATTAATCTATCGATTAGGACTATATCTACATACTAGATAAAGAGGCTATATTAGAAGCGCCCGTACAATAACTTAAAATCACCGCTAACCTCTTAGAACGGTTATATTCCGAGGTAGCGTAAGTAGTATACCTTAGTTCTACTAAAAAAAGATTGTTGCAGAGTTGTCGCTAAAAGCGCACCGTATCCCCCGATCACGGCATCGTCATGCAGACCTGAAGTTTCAAAGTGGGGTTGCACAAGTTGTTTTATCAAATGCGTCTGGCGCGGCTATCGCGAAAGAGAAAGCGCAAGAATCCCCGCTCGCTTGTGATGCTTAGGTACATGGGCGATCGTCAATGCATTGCACGTTCATCGGTGCAGGCGCCGGCAGATGTCGCATTGGATGTGATGATTGTGGAGAGCTACTCCGGTGACATAAACGTGAGCGAAAAGGGTGGATACCTACCCACAAGGGTCTAAAGTTCAAGGGCTCAAACGAATGGACGGGAACAGCTGTGCAGCAGGGCGGCGGCGGTTCGTTAGCGTTGCTTCCCGCGCCGGCAGAGATCAAAAGCTGTCCATTCCACCTGCTATTATAATTCCTACTCCATCCTCATCACACAACAACACATCGAACGTTACCATAAGCAAATATGGGTGTCACCAAGGAATTGATCAAGGCAGGCGATGGCCAGACCCGTGCAAAGGCCGGTGATACCATTCTCATGGAGTACACTGGCAAGCTCGAGAATGGCACTCAGTAAGCTTTGCATCACCGTGCCAAGTGGGAATGAGGGGCTGATTGTGTTCAAAGATTCGACTCTTCGGTCGGCCGTGGTGACTTTGAGACTTCCATTGGAACTGGTCGTGTCATCAAGGGTGAGGACAGATTTTACCTTGTGATGGCGTGATTTGGTTGTACTGATCAATGTGTGCGTGCATACAGGCTGGGACGAGGGCGTCCTGAGCGTCGACGGCGGCATGACTCTTGGCGAGAAGGCCAAGTTGACCATTACTGGGTTCGTTTCTCCCTCCGTGTACTCCTACACCATCACAGGCAAAGCTGATCAATTGCAATAGTGACTACGCCTACGGTGACCGCGGATTCCCAGGCCTCATCCCACCAAATGCTACTCTCATCTTGTGCGTTTCTCTCAACCTCCAACTAGGCATATCATGCTAACCAAATGATAGCGACGTCGAGCTCAAGGGCATCAACGGCAAGAAAGCATAGGGCTCTCCAATGTCTAATGATGTAAGGCGAACATGACATGATGATGGGGGGAATAGCATGAGTTGAAAAGCTTCATCATACTAGATACATGGCATGCCGCTTTTTGCAGCTCTGCTTTTACTAGATGGCTTGATAGGCTTATCAAATGAATTCATAAGCTCGTATTCTGATTTGAATGAATGTAAGCCTCGAGCCGTCAAGTCCATCTTCATGATTACCATCTTCTCTGCGAAGTGATGATTGCTACTCAGTATCTCTTTCTTGTTGCTGGCCGCATTTCTGTCCATCAGATCCATTGTAGGTTCGTACTGATATCCCAACAGAGCTTCTGACACCGCTTGATAGGGTAGAAGCATTCCTCACCCAAATGTGCTAGCCGAATGGGTCATGGCTGCTCAAGTGAGTGAGAAAAGACCAGTTTCGGTATTCTCGTCATTCTAGGAATGCCTGTGCAATTCAGTCACAAACACATCGTTCCCGGTACCGTGCTCTGCGAAAAAGGCGAGCCCTCAAAATTCACCTACTCTATCGACCCCAACCACATCTAAGGGTACTTCCCTTGAAGTCCCTTGAAGACAAAAAAAACGGCATACAGAATCAATACTAAGCCTCCCTCCCACAGGCCCGAAAAAGTGCAAAAAAAGAATGTAATGTTGAACAGAATGGGATTCGAACCCATGCCCTTTCGGACCAGCGAATTAACATGTGTTTCCAACACTCGAAGCGAGTGAGTGATACAACACCTACAACACCTTAAGCTGGCGCCTTAGACCGCTCGGCCATCTGTCCTGAGTTGTGTACTTTGATACATATAATTGATATAGTGTTGGACTTTGACACTAAATATATAGATGTACCGGGACGAGCTCCGGGAAAGCTGAGTGTTAGTGGGATTCTGCCAAGGATTTTGGGGACTGGCTGCTGATAGGAACCCGCTTTTTCTTCGGGTTTACGTCACTTGTGAGATTTGATGGGACTGAGGAGTATAAGGCAGCAATGATATTTCAGAGGCTTGTAGTGCATGAGTGTTGAGATTGAGCTGGGGTTTAGGAGCTGGTTCGATTAATATACGGTTTGACAAAGACGGTTACACTTTTCATCGTTCTCACTTTACACAAGGCTCTTTGCTGGAGTTTAGCAGATTGAGGGGACAATGAGATGGGAATGAACAGAAGGGCCACCAATGTGTTTTCAACAATAGAAGGTATTTTTATACATGTAGGGACGCCGTCTAGTATCCATTGGAGAAGCGGAAGGCAAGCTCGTTTTACTCCACCACCTCCATTCCTTGCCGATCGATCCTGTCACAGTCAAGGACAGACACTCCGAGGCCCTCTTCGGCTGACAGCGAGCAATGGAAGATATCTCTTGCTTCCTCCCAAATGCGCCTCATGAATTGTCACCCAATCGTGCATCTTGTTGCGATCTCGTTGAGATACAGTCGGTGCGATCTGTCGCATTGAACGCAATAGTCGAAAGTTCTCYGTGAAGAAGCGCCATTTCCCGCTGCCTCCCAGCCATACCAGAAATTGTTGTCAATGTTGCGATAACAAAACCCTCAACTCTCCATTTGTGTCAACAGCATCCGTTCAATACTCGCAGTGGCCGTCAATTCCAATAACATCGTAGAATCGTGCACATCGTAATCGTAATCGCAACACATGGATCGTCAAGCAGGTAATCAAAGCTCTCCAGCATCCAATTCACTCGGTGGTATCAAACGGTAAAAGGATCCACACTTTCCAGATCATCTTCAGACAACGGCCGAAGGCACGTTATTCGCGAGAAGACGCCTTCATCAAACTTGATCATAATGTCCGGTATTGGACCATCAGCCCTCATAGAGGCCCCACTCTCACGACAGGGAAGATTCTGGGGAAAATCGTAGTAGTAAGAAAGTGCACGATTTAACTCTTGATCGGTCAGCTTCTCAAGAAACGAGGGCTGTGTGTGGTCTGGTGGTTCTGGATTCGGCTTCTGCGCTGGCGGTGGCTGAGTCGTTTGCGGTCTGATGGCTGCTTTCGTTTGCTTGAACTTGAGCGTAATGATCTTGGGTCTCGCAGGCAGAAGAGAATTCGCACTGCTGCTGCTGCTCGACTCCATGGTATGCATGAGCTGTGTTCGCGTTCTGTGCTGCTTGGCTAGCCTTTGGGATCGTCTTGGTGAATACTCTTTGGTCTGCTCATTCCCACGGGTCGATGTCTTATAGCCGTTCTTGACTCCGAAGAAGTCATTCGGCAGTGGTTGAGCTGGCTTGTGAATTGCCATCTTACTGTTCCTGGTTGTTTGACGGTGGAAATGCGTAAGGCTGCGCATTGTTTGAGGGATATTGAGAGACCACTCACGGGATCTGTATGAAGAGCATATAACTGCGAAGCTCGTGTACACTCCGCGTGCTGGGTAGCAGGCGTGAGTAGAGAATCATCGGACCATTATTACAAGTCACAGCAAACCACATCGCACGACCGGTCTTTCTTCGAGAACATCTTTGATCATTTCTGCGATCGCTTTTAGCAAGCAGATTCATGCTTCAATATTTGCGCGAKGAAGCCAGCAATTGGAGAAAGGGAGAAATCGAAGGAGATGCAGATCTGAATTGTTGAGCAGCCACGGAAAGGCAGAAAAACACTTGTCTTTTGCGCGACTTCTTCATAAGCAGTTCGCAGCGAGCAATACCTCAGCTGTAGTGCGTCTTCGACTTGTGATTGCCCTGCCAATCAGGTGTTCTTGGAGTTGTCAGCTCCCGTGGTGTCTGGGGTGGGAGGCACAAGACCGGCGGCGATCTCTCGACGGGCAGGCTCGATCGGGAGCAGACTCCATGATATCTTTGATGTTTCTGTGCCAATGATATGATATTGAAGGGAGCGTAGTTGATGGCCTTGTTGCAGCCGAGGAGTAGAGGAGGAGATGTCGTTCGAGATACCGCGTCATACCACCCTTGCTAGCGGCGGAGTTAAGAATTCGCGTCTTCCCATACCACTTCCATTGCACGCGTCGTCGAGATGATGAACATTGAACGTGCTAGATTGCTCTCAACCCAATGGTGGCATGTCCGATCTGCCAGAAGCCTGTGAAGGAGGCAGACATCAACCGCCATATCGATTCGGAATGCAAGACATATATTGACGATCCAAGTCTACTGCCTCCTCCAACCCAAACGAAGAACTCGTCCAAGGCCGCCGGCTTCTTCACACCCGCTCCGAGAAGGAATGTCAGCTTCAGAGCGGATGAAGCTTCCTCGCCTGCTGTCGATATTTTGAGCACTCAAAAGCCCATAGCCAAACCGGCTCTCGTCGCAGCARGAGATGTCCCATCAACGAAGCGATCATGGGAGGACGACGTGCATGCACAAGCCGGGCAGGAGAAAGCCGAAGCTTCAGGACCGGCGTTGAAGAAAGCAAAGAATTCCCACGCTCCACTAGCAGAGCGTATGCGGCCGCAAAGTCTGGACGACGTCGCGGGTCAAGAGCTGGTTGGGCCGAATGGAGTGTTGAGAAATCTCATCGTTACAGACCGCGTGCCGTCGATGATATTGTGGGGAGGGCCTGGGACTGGTGAGTAGATCGCAAATGCTCAGATTGAGGAGTGACAACATCTTTGCTGACATTTGCGATTGATCAGGCAAAACAACGATCGCACGTTTGATAGCACAGACTGCAGGAACACGTTTTGTCGAGATCAACAGTACATCAAGCGGAGTGGCGGAGTGCAAGAAGCTTTTCGCAGAGGCACAAAATGAGAAAGGCTTGACTGGGAGGAAAACGATCATATTCTGCAAGTTCTCTCGTGTCTACAATACAAACTTTGGCAACGACTAATACAAACCAGGTGATGAGATACATCGCTTCAGCAAATCTCAGCAAGATGTCTTCCTCGGACCTGTGGAAGCTGGACAAGTCACCCTCATTGGAGCTACTACTGAGAATCCATCATTCAAAGTTGCGAATGCTCTTATGAGTAGATGCAGAACCTTTACGTTGGCGAAGCTGACTGATGATRGCATCTTCGGAATCTTGCGCAGGGCACTGATACGTGAAATACCTGGTCTACCGACACCCTCCCCAAGTCCATCCTCCGAGGACCAAATCGAACATCCAGAAAACGAGCCAGCCTCTGACGACGAAAGCTACCATATTCTTACAGACGACAACTATGCGCTAATCCGCTATCTAGCCAGCTTCGCAGATGGCGATGCTCGAACAGGTCTCAATCTTTTGGAACTGGCTCTGGATTTGTGCAAACGACCCAACGTAACAATCGAAGACATCAAAAAGAGCTTGACGCAGACTTTGGTTTACGACAGAGCCGGAGATCAGCATTACGACACCATCTCCGCTTTCCACAAATCCGTTCGAGGAAGCAATGCCGATGCTGCGTTGTATTATCTCGCCAGGATGCTCCAGTCTGGGGAAGACCCCCTGTACATTGCTCGGCGGATGATAGTGATGGCGAGTGAAGACATCGGACTGGCAGACAACACAATGTTATCGCTCGCCACAGCGACGTACACTGCCGCTCAAGTGATTGGAATGCCGGAATGTCGCATCAACTTGGCACATTGCACCGTCGCTCTCTGCGAAGCTCCAAAATCTGTCAGAAGCTATCGTGGTTTGAATGCCGCGTATGCTTCGTTGAAAGAACCCGGCATGGCAGGATTACCAATTCCAATACAGCTGCGAAATGCCCCGACGAAGCTCATGAAGGAGCTTGGATATGGCAAGGAGTACAAATACAATCCAGACTTCGTCGATGGTAGAGTCGTACAAGACTATCTCCCGGAGAAGCTGGAAGGACGTAAACTTCTCGGACCAGATCATCTTGGCGATAAAGTTGATCCTGAGATCGCAGAATTGGACGACCAGCAGCGCTATGCGGATGACCTTGATCAACGCGAGGTGCTGTTGGGTCCTGATGGAGAATGAAGTGCTCCCTTTTGAATTACATCTCAGTCCACTCCAGGCGATCCAGACTTGATACGCGCACCAAGTTTGTCCATTTTCGGTGCCACAAGAAATCGTTCTGGCAAGCTAGGAGGATGCATTCCACGTGTGAAGACACTGTGCTTTAGAGCACCGCACCACTTGAGGAATTTCCAATGGCCATGCTCCGTAAAGTACACCGCAGCTGTACGCAGTGGCAAGAATATCCCAATCTGGCCGGTAGAAGAGCTAAAAGGCTCGCAATAATATGGGATGGACCTACACAGGTTCATGACATATTCCAGCAACTCCTCCTCGGACACTACTTCTTCAGGCTCCGGGTACCAATGCTTGTCAGCAATGTGCCGGGCTGTATGCAACTTCTGCATCGTCGCTCGCATGAAGTGCATCACGTTCCAGTACACGCCTACCAAGTAGGCGACCATGAAATTGGGGAACATGAACGCTTGATCTATCGTCCGATCAGAGCAAAGACCAGCAAATGTCGAGAATTGTTCCACATCCACGAGCCGCCATGGTACCTTCCCGCTCTGCTCCAAAGCAGCCTGGTAGCTTGCGAACCATTCTCTCATTTCCACCTCCAGTCGTTTCGCCTCGACCAAGATGGCATCAATGTCCTGTATCAGAGTATCACTGTGCAGGTCCAGATTGTCGTACCTCTCCAAAACACTCGGCACCTGCAGCGCAGTATCATAGAATAGCGTGGAATTATCCACAACCGGTACTCGARACGCCACAGCCCTCCACTCTGGCGTCCCCAAGAAAATGGCCTTTCTCGAAATCAACGAATGACTGAGCGCACCATGCCGCATATTCATAAACAACAACAAAGCCAATTGCGACTGCACAGAATCCGGTCCCCTCGCGCGTAACAAATGCTGCGACCCTTCCATATGTTTCGTCCACCCGGTCCCCATCATCGAAATCTCATCGAAAAACTCACAAGTCGCCAACATCGTCACCGTAGCCAGCACATAATCATCACACAAAGCATTCCCATTCCCAATCGTCCGTGAGAGTGCCGAGAGCGCTTGACTATAACTCTTAACCGCGGACTTCAAAAGTCCGGGATCTTTGTAAATGGAGCCCACTTGTACCATACTCAAAGCATCCAAACTAGCAGAGACTTCGGGTCGGAGATTTGGTGTTGTGAGCAGTTGTTGGAGGAAACTGAAATGCGCATCTTGTTGTCCCATTCGTTGGGGGAGATACATGTCCATAAAAGTACTGTAAATCATCGATTTCTCCATGGCCGGGGAAGAAAAATGCTGTGGAGCAGGATTGTACATTTCCATCGCACGTCCAAAATCCAGAAAACTGTCATTGTGAGAATCCAGATAAAAGGCGTCCAGTTCCGTGGAACCTGTGGTCGTCAATATAGACGCATCCGATGAGGATGGTGAAGGCGTGGAATTCCAGGTTATCTCTTGGACCATGGGCTTTCGAGATTTCTTTCCGCTTCCCCCATATTGCATAAGAACTTCATTCGTTTCGTCCATGAATTTGACCTGGCCAGGCGCTGGCGTTCTGTACCCGGGACATGATACGCCGTGCGTTTTGCATCGTGTGCAGCCAGGWCGGGTCTCATCGCAGCGAATCTTGCGTTTTCGACAAGTTGCACAGCCTGTCGATTTGATAGGCATGCCGTAAGCGGTTTATGCAGAATGTTGTATACTTTGGGTTGCTGTTCTCGCAGTTGAGGCTGTATTTGGTTGGAGCGAGGGGGCACGGCGTTGATCTGCCCAGCCGAAGGATCACCATGATGACGCATGTGCCGAATACCAGGGCACATCAAACGTCAACATACATGTAGTCGTAGAGTGAGGAATCAACAACATGGGAAAAGGTTGTGTGCATCAAAGCCACGTAGATATTTTTACATACGATAAGATGGTGAGTATCAAACTTTCTCGGCCATAGATCAGCCAGATAAAAGACCAGAATAGGAAGGGAAAAGAGAAGCAGCTCATGCATGCATGCATCCCACACTCCAAAGGGTCCGTTGCTCTCAGACACGGGGCTGGACAATTGCAAGTGATGCTTCGTCACGAAGCTCCTCGTGTGGACACACCTCCACACACTGCTTCACCATTACGCATTCCCATATGCGTGCACGCGTCTCATAATATGTCGTTGTGCCGAGTGTCGTTATGCTCTGGCTGTCGTGAAGGTATATCGTATGATCATAAAGGGTCGTTAAATATTGACATGGGTGGCGTAAGATGTCCATTCTGCCGGTGGTGATATCAGTGCTCGCTGTTCGCAGCAGAGACAGTTTCCTCATCATCGCTCTTGCCGCCGAGGAACAGCGGATTGGGGATCTCGCCGGCGCCTTGAAAGGTCATGTCCGGGATGCCGAGATCAGGAGCATCGAATCCAAACATGCTGTACTCCAACAAGTCGTTGTTGCTTGGGTGCGGCTGGAAAAGAGGATTGTCGTTGTGAGATACGGCATAGCTCTGGCCAAAATGTTGCTGGGATGCCAACGTCGAGTGGTGCTGGGGCGCTGTCGCCACATGGCTGTTGTACTGTCCGAAGTTGTTTGTGCTTATCGACGGCATGTTGTGTCCGCCGAACCCAATCGGACGAAAGCCAGCGTTGAGTTGACCCCAAGAATTCGACTGCTGACGATAGTGGGTCCGAGGGGTGTAGGTGTCGACATTCAGTGGGACATTCAGTGGGCTATTCGGGCCAAAATCTATTGGAACTGGTGTCGATCGGCGGAGCGAATTCGACCTACTTGGATTGTCAAATGCAGAGGTGAGGACATTCATCGAGGATGACTGCGGGCCAAAGGTGATATCCGGACCACTGTTATCGCGATGAATGCTCAACCCCGTGCGACGCTTCTTCTCTTGACGATATGTCACCGCATCATCTTCGTCTTCCTCCGGATCACGCTGTTGGACCTTGATGGGACGACCCGATTGACGTGTGCGAGTACCTCCACGCTCACTTTTGCGCAGAACGCGTCCGTTGTTGGTGTTCTTGTCGGCGAGGGGAGCCCGAGCACGACGGCGAGCCGGCTTCTTCTCTGTCGCGTCGGGTTCCGGTTCAGACTCGCCCGAGATCAAATTGTCATCCGACTCTGGGTTGCCGGTTATGGTGCGTTGCACCTGGAGGCTCCCGCCTCGGAAGACCATCTCCAACGGGTCGGTCTCCTCACTGGTTGCTTGCAACAGCAGCAGGACAGACCCGTGCTTCTTCTGGTTGCGCTTCCGCTTCATGTCAGGCGTAGCCGAGTCGAACAGATCCATGCCTGGCCAGACAATGCCTTTCAGCTTCGTGTTGTCGTTGACGAGCTCTTCAATGGCGTTGTCGTCATTGATCGACGCATTAGAACCGCTCATCAGGTGGGCTTGGGCGCGACGACGACGACGTGTCTTCACCTGAGGGACCTCATAAGACCCATCGGAGTACTCGCTCGATATACTCTCCTGCTTGATGGGCGAGCGGGAGCCAGAAAACGAGAAGTTCTGTACTGGTGGGAGTGCAGCGCTGTTGGCCCGACTATAGTCGGTGTCTTGGGAGAAGGTGTCCACGGGCGTATCGGGACGAGACTGGGGACGAGACCGAGGATGCTGAGCCAGCCGGGTATTGGGGCGGAGAGACGGGTCCACGTGCTGCATCGTTCTACTACGCAGACGACTCTGTCTTCGGCTTCCGCTTGCTGGTGCTGGTGTACCGCGGACGGACGCCATTGCAACTGCGAATGTTAGCATTGGACAATGAGCAGCATGGTCTCAAAGGTACTTACGGCCAGGAGTCGACCCTCTCCGCACCGACGCACCACTTCCACCGCCACCACCGTTCGTTTCCTTGTTCGATTCCTTCTTGATCTCCTTCTGGGCCATTCTCTCCTGCATCATATCCTGAAAGCCCCACTCGTCATACCAGTCGTCGTACTCATCAATGGTCCGCTGGGCTTCGGCATCGTGACCGCTTTTGAGCTTCAAATTGTAGTAGTTGCTAAGGTGAGCTTTGCTGGCAATGTGGGTGAGTAGATGCGAAAGCTGTATCAAGTCAGCAAAGCATTCGGACGGCGGAATGAAGCTGGAAAGTCCTCACATCAGAGTAGTCGCTGCGTCTGTCGATGGGATGAACGTTAGCCTCGACTGCCTCGAAGATGTTCGGGATGCATTGAACTTACCTGGTGCACACTTTACATGATAGAGGTATGGTTGCCGACGCTGGCAAGCTCATGTCGCTCGCGTGTAGTGCTCAGAAGCGGTGAGCGGCCTGTATGAGTGCGTTCCAAGTGGAATGCAAGCAACCCAACAAGAGCGACTGAGTGAGACGGTATGGTGGGTGGGTTGGGATGGGCGAACAACATCGACCGACAGGCAGGCGAGTTGTGGCTCGTGATCACTGCTTCTCTGGAGAGCAGTACGGAGCTCGCTTGCCGTTGAGGAAGGTGGTTGTTGTGATGAGGAAGGAGAGCAACAAACAAACAGTCTTAAGAAGGAAAGGCCGCCGAACCGGACTGTCGGGAGGGCAAAAGTGAAGGCACCTACCGCACTCACTACACGTACTCACTCTCGTCCGTAATCTTTCKTCAATCACGCGACGAGATGGATTGATTGGGTTGTAAGAAGTTTCCATTCCCCGCCGCCGACAACACAACGCGTGCAATGTTGCCATCGTGGTCATGTTATGAGCATCATGTACCCCCCACCGCAGTTCAAAGAAACGGGGGAGGCAATTATCTATGGCTCAAAATATTTCACTCTCCTCTCACATTGTAGCCCGGCCTCATTGAGATGCTCAACACGGGTTATTAGATTGCAAGAGTTCGGAAACGCAGCTCACAATGAGATTTACTTACGATAGACGAGATGAGAGGCGTGTCTCGATTCGCGCAAGCATTGAGGTCAAGGTGAAGTGGGCCTACCTATTGAGAATCCGTCCTCTCCACCAGCTCCGATGAAGCCTGGGGAATGGCGAGGCACTTCCTACCGAGTAAAGGCAGACATCGTTAAGAGACCCCATATTTGAGCGACGCCTGTAACGCCCACGTTACCGCCCAAGCACGCGGTCTGTGATGTGCTTCGGCATACAGCTACAGCTCAAGTCAGCACGTAAAGACCTCAGCCATCACATCCATTGAGACACTCACTAAGCAGGATCAACTTCCAGCAGTCCAGGATAGCTGAGCAGACTCAGCCCAGCAGTGCCGAAGCACGTGTGAAAGACGTCTACCATATCCCCAGGTCTGTCTGCTATTCCGCCGTGATCAGGGTCTTGACACTGCAGGATGAAGGCGGTGAGCTTCTCCTTGTCGATCCAATGCAACCTATCAATCAATGCCAGACCCGTCAGCACCCACCAGCTATAGCAAACGTCAACAAGTTTCTCCGGTCGACCATTCAGGCCTCCGCTGGGCAGCTGACGTTCGCTCAGCCAGCCCGCGAGTCTATCCTTGCCTTCCTCTCCAAGATAGGAGTCCAGCTCGCCCGCAATGTACAAAGCACTGACGCAAGTGAATACCTGGCCGGAATGGGATTCTGCGCCGGGTGCAACACCAAACCCACCATCTGAATTCTGGCACGATTTGATGTAACTCGCGGCTGCTGCTACATCAACCAGGGGATCTTCGGCTGGTCTTTGCTTTGGCAGCATATTGAGCAACGACAGGGCGTTCAAAGCTGCGTATAGGAAGCGGGTGTCTGTCTCTCCCCACTCATCGCCCGCGAATGTGCCGTTTGGCTGTTGTAAGCCTGCGAGATACTTTGCGATCTTCATCTTCCCGTCCGCCATTCTCGTCTCAAGCTCTTCGAACGCGTCCAACATGGCGAGAATCTGCACCGAGGATACGGTGTAGAGAAGATGAGGATCGTGTCCGGGTGCTGCACCAAAGCCACCATTCTCGTGCAAACAGCTGAAGACAAATTCCAGCAGGCCTTCTCGTGGCAGCGCATTTGGATGTCCCAGGAGATGGAGAGACACGAGACCCCAGTAAATACCGCTGATGCGGAGATGTTCGGTGAGATGGTACTCGAGCTCATCTTTACGCTACTGTGCCGTCAGTGTCAGCTTCAGATTGCGGATTGYGGATCGCGTTTCCAGGGACATACGGTGTCCAGGCTCTGAATGTATGCCACATGTTTCTCCGTCACCAGCTTGAGCTCGTCTGGCAGCTGCGCAGAGCCGCCGCCACGTCCTGGGCCCGCCGCAAGAGACATTGTCACATGCGCAAATGAGGCCGAAGTCCGATGACAAGAATAGCTGGTGGAGAGACCGGTTGACGTGTACAGGTAGGAGGGAAATGAAGTTACAAGAAGGCGATGCAATCGGCTGGATCGCAACGTGAACCCGGCACCTTTCTTCACGCACGAGGACTCTGCGAAACGAAAATGCAGGATGCAGATGCAGATGAGATGCAACTGCTCGCGACCCTGGGAATTTTGGAGTCCATGAATAGTTAAGGTTCGGATTCAACCGGCGGCTTGACAAGGAGACGAGCATATCGCGAATCCGCGGTGCCTGGCTACGGCGCCAACGACTGCACACCCGCCCGGCAACTGCTTATATTGCAGCCGCTGCGCTGTGCTGAGGCTCCAAGGACGTGTTTGCAGTAGTTTGCAGCCCGCGGCTCCAGGAACACGACAGCGGCATCGCGAGGATCCAGGAGCACTCAGGTACCGATTTGAAACGAGGGGTTGGCGGACGGTTGACGGAAACGATCGAACGAGACGACACTTGCAACCGCCCGCGCGCAACAGACAGCGCCCTGTGGCCTGGTACGGGTCTTCCACTCTCGGCCAGCTGCCGACAGTTACCACCGGACCCCACCACCAATACTCTCCAGCGACGACCGTCGTGCCGCCCCGGCGCGTACCCATCTGCATCGAAGCGGGCGTGAAGCAGTCTTTGTGCGTGCAGCGCCGCAAGCTCGCTTTGTTCTGCAGTTCGTGTAGTGCCCAGATTGCCTGTCGCAGCAACTTTTCCGAGCGTGTCACCGCTTGTAGTTGCCAGCGAATTCCCTGCGTTTGTCTCTTTGGTCCCGTTCCGCCGRATTGCTGCGGTAGCGCACCCGTCAAAAGGTCTCCTCCGCGATGCCTCGACAATCCAAGCCCGCCGAACTCACACTGCAAGCGAAGAATGGCGCTCACAATGCTGCCAACAGCAGCTCGATAAACCTCGAAGGTGTCGACCTGGGCTCCTTTGGCGGCAGCTTCGAGCACGACATAGCAGCCGGCCTGACTCCATTGCCCAAAGACCTACCGCAATCGCCCTTGTCGCCACGAGCCACGCACAGCAGCGGCAGAGAACCGAGCAAGGGCTTCCTGAGCAGCCTGAAGAGTCGAGTTGGATCGGAACAGGAGGTCAGGAAGGATTCACGGCAGGCAAAGRACAGGGAGGACGAGTACAGACCCAACACCAGCAGCGTGTCAAAGATCTATCACCTGCGCAACAATCCCGGGAGCACACCGGAACTGAGTCTGGTGGGAAGTAACGAGAACATGCGCAAGGACTCGCTCGAAAGTAAGTCCTCCTCAGTGGTGGTTTGTGACACATACGTACTTGATGCTGGCAATGTACGATCCAATGCGTCTATGGCAGTGGCAGGGTGAAGCTGCCGCCTGATTTGGCGGCCGCGTGAGTTGCGGTGTCTCAGCTACGGGTTCGAAATACTGGCATCATTCTCACCACATCATCCTCGCCCCTGGAGGCGGAAGACTGAGAGAATTGGCAGCGCGACACACCTTGCACCCGAATCCTCTTGAAGACGGGTTGGCTGACACTTGCATCTTTACAGGCGAAAAATCAGCGGTACCTTCTGGAAGACCGACGCCGAATCATCAGCCAAGTGAGGAGAGCACCGCCGCCAGGCGAAAGGACAACAAATCATTTCGCCTTGGAATCACGCGGTCCAAGTCAATACGAAGAGACTCGCATTCCAAGTCCAGGCCAACAAACGGCAAAGAGTCAATGGCGGGCAAGGACTCCTTCGAGGGTTCACCGGCAACGGCGCCAATACAATCGGACTGGCCCGGATCTAATGCACGGACAATTGGCAAAGGCAAAGAGCAGGACAGGCGTGGAAAGTCGGCTGAGCGAGCGCCATCACACTACGAGAGTGAGGAGAACTTGTCGACATCCTACCCCAAATCCAGCAAGGAGGCCAAGGGAGGCTTCAAGGCGGGTAGCAAAAACGTCATGTCCAAAGCCAAGTCTGGCGGCGGCAGCTTTCTCAATCGGCTCGGCAAGATTGGTCGGAGCACCAGCAGCCATGAAAAGGACGTGCCGGATAACGAATACACCATGAAGGTGATCAATTTGCCACTCGTCGAGCAGACTCGCCTCACTCGCATAAGCAAGCAGCTTTCTGGATGTCGGGATAAGACCGAGTATTGGATGCCAAGTCTTCCTTGGAGATGTATTGAGTGAGTTGATTGCGGAGAGCGTATCGAATGAAGTTGATGCTGATAATGGCAGTTTCTTAAACACCAACGCCGAAGAGGAAGGGCTCTACCGCATCCCAGGGAGCGGGCCTAAAGTGAAACACTGGCAACGGCGTTTCGACAGCGAGCTCGATATTGACCTGCTATCAGAGGAAGTGACCGACACCAATGAGATCGCCAGCATGCTCAAGGCTTGGCTTCGCGAGCTGCCTTCGGAGATGATGCCTGCCAGTCTACAAAAGTCGCTGGCTACTCAGCTTGAAAAGGAGAATCCCAACTACAAGAACGTTGGCCAGCCGGCATCGCAGCTGTTGCGTGACTGCTTGTCCGATCTTCCACCCTACAACTATTACCTCTTGTTCGCCATCACCTGCCAWCTCTCATTACTGCTCACGAATAAGGACATCAACAAAATGGATCTCAATAATCTGGCAGTCTGCGTTGGTYCTTGCTTGAACTTGGATCGATGGCTGTTCAACTACCTTGTTGGCGACTGGCGACACTGCTGGCAGGGATGTTATACCGAAAAGGACTACTTGAAAGTTGAAGAGATGGTCGAGGCGGGCGTTGATCCCGCCTCCATCGACGCAGATCAGCTTACTACTGGGGATTTGAGCGATGAAAAGTCTCTCAGTCAGAGTCTCCGAACGACCAATCTGAGCGATGACCGGTCAACCAGTCGCAGCGAGTGGGCCACCACCACTGGTGGCAATTCTGACACTGCATCAACACACGATTCACGTGCGATGAGCAGTGGAAATAGTGATGCGAGGTCCACCTCCCGAAGCCGCAGCAGAGTCGAGAACTATCAGCCATTGACTTATACTCCTGTCGGCTACTCCAATGACAACTACGGCCTTGGCGTAGAGCCCGAAACAAAGCGTCCGTCAACCGCAGAGCAGCGGGGCGCTCCTGAGAACGGCGCCGTCAAAGGCACCACAGCTGGCAGCGTCAAACCTCGAGCTGACAGTACGACACCTCGCGTGGGTCATGGCCGCAGTCGCAGCGATGTGCCTGCAACACCAGTCCAGGGCAGTGATGGTGGCGATTTTGGTTTCTTCAACACCCGCAGCTGATTGGAATTCGAGTATCGTGAAGTCGACGAATCTTCAGCCCATACCCTCGTTCAAACATGACATTGCCCTTCCGCATCTTGGAAGGACCGCTTCTCCTCCGCTTGCCTCCCGAACAACGATTCTAGCCAAGACTGGCTGCGCTTACCTTGCTCATACTTCTACTCCCCGGGATACCCAATGATGCGCTTCTGTTACTGAATTTTTGAGACGAGACGATGCGGAAGAGCGAGCGAACGAACGCGGTGAGAGCAGGCCATTTGCCTTTCTTTTCGCATGGCGCTGGGCGCTTCGAGGGCGGATGAGGGTGTTCTGCTTGAGTCTAAACAGATGTGACGACAGGCTGTGAGGGGCGAAACCTAGTTTCCTTCCACGTTGTGGGAGAGGAAGGGAAGGTTTGTATCGTGGAGGGGGGTGGTGATGTGATGTTGTGTGCTAGTTGTGTGTGTACCTTTTGGGTTCTACCTGTTCTGAGAGGGATTAGTTCTTCCATGAATCAATTTCCGATTTGGTGGAATACTCTCTGTCGTTTCATAAATGTGAGGTGCCAACGAGTGCTGTAGTGGTGCTCCATCAGCCCGTCATCATGGTAGCAGGACTCCATGCTCATACTTTTTCGTGACGTCTGCTAGGTGAAGAGCTGTGCATCGAAAGTTGTCACCCAGTTTTCGGAACGTCGACGCATCTTCTCCAACCTGTTGCCGGAATAAAAGTGGTCACTACAGACAGTCTATGACAATTTTGGCAAACAGTCCATGTCTCGTAAAGGCCGATACCCGAGCAGAAACAATTTTGTACCTACCCCAACCCTAACCCTAAATTCGTTTCGCCAGCATAACACTGTCATGTTCATCGAAATCTCATCGATAACATTACGTCAGACGTCCGTTGAATCTTGAAATGGGATGAATCTGGAACTGGGTTGAAGCAGTTCGCTAGCGCAATTTAAGTGAATGAAAGCCAGTCTCTTCGTCAACTTCCCTCTATCGCCTCTACAGCACTGACCCATCACTTCGCCATAAGCTCCATCCAGTGGAACTTCCGCCAGGTTTCAGATCCATCGATGCTGTAACGTCAAGTCTCGGGGATCACCACTAGAAACCCATCGACCACACTCCCTACAGCACAAATTCCCGTTCTTCTCAGCCCGCGCTTACTCTCGCTCTAGTTCCGCTTTCAAAGTTCTAGCTCTCATCCGCTTTACCCTGCTCGGTCTTCTCATTGTGATTTTGACGAAAACTAGGAACACTAAATCGATGCTATGGTGGCAGTGTCGGACCATACCCTGTCTGTAGCTCGTGGGCGAGCTCGATCAGGTCCAAGGATGGAGTTCTCTCGGGTTTGGCGCCCAGAGAGCACTCCAGCTCCAACAGATCGTGTCTCTGACGCCCAGCCTTGGCAATACAGTCTTGTAGCGTTGATTCACCGAGGCCAAAGTATGGTCGTACATGATTGTCTTCAAGGCAAAGAGGCGAACAATGAGCGTGAAAGAGAGCCCAGAGACTGGAAGGGCAKGGAAAAAGGTGACACAATAAACGCAACCACTCTACTTGCCTGCATATGGCTGCCCCTGGTACCTGATCGATATCCACTGCCATACATTCGCTTACCATCTGCACGTCGCTCGACTGCCCGACAACGATACGTCACCCGGGTAGTTGCATTGCATTGCATGCAGTTTAGTGGATTTGCACGGGAGGTGTTACAGCTCGACCGCGGAAGATACAATGCCCGACGAAATGCAGACACTGTCACAAGATGGAGAGGACGGTGAGGTGAGATGAACCTAGGTATGGAGTGATGTTAAGCGATGCAGTAGAGCTAGGAGGTAGAGCTAGAAAAGGAAGGTTCTAGTCCCAGGGTCTTGGCTCAGCGAAAGCAACGGGAAAGGACCGAGACACGATGCAAGGATTAGAACAACGTGGGTCGTCTCCCCAGCCAAAAGTCTCTCCCCACGAGTGGAATTCCCCGCTTTTGAAGCTGCATAAGCAAAAGGCCGATACCAAGACCTCTGACGTCTCGCGTCCATCGCGCCATCAGAGCCGGCACTGCTCTGTATAGTCGTACAGTAGCGTTGATTCATTCGGGCCTTCTACTTAACACTCACCGAAAATGCTGACATGCCTGGGCCAGATCGCGGAGTTCGTGTTGACTGGGGATTGATATAAGTAGCTTGGAGCATCCTGTGAGGTTACCTTTCCTTCTCATCCTTCACTCCAAAATGCTGCTACAGAATCTGCTATGGTTGCCAGCCGCTGGGCTCGTCCAGCAGGTTGCGGCTCAATACGTTGCACCGGGCGTCTCAGCAGATACTCCAGTTCCCGGAAACTACTCAGACTACCTTCGTCCGAGAGTGCACTTCTCTCCTCCGATAATGTTCATGAACGGTTGGTAATGAAAAAATCCGGAGTGATGGCGTCTGTCGAGTCTAACATGAGTTAGACCCGAATGGCATGCACCGAGATGCTTCAGGGTTGTGGCATCTGTACTACCAATACAACCCATTGACACCCGTGGCCGGTAACCAGCACTGGGGCCACGCCACTTCGCAAGATCTGTACACCTGGGAGAACCAGAAGATTGCCATCTTTCCGCCAAACAACTTTACCGTCGGTCGAGCCAGAACCCCTTTACAAACACACAAAGCTGACCACCCACTCAGTATATTTACAGCGGAAATGCTGTTCTCGACCCAGAGAACACGTCCGGCTTCTTTCCAGACCAGGACAACGGCGTTGTAGCCATCTACACTTTGGCCGAAGCTGGCCCTGGCGGCTCAGGTAAACAGAGCCAGGGTATTGCGTACAGCCGCGATGATGGCTACACTTTCACGGCATACGAGGGCAACCCCGTGCTTGACGCCAACAGCAATCAGTTCCGGGATCCTTGGGTTCTTTGGCACGAGCCGACTCAGAAATGGGTCATGACAGTTGCGTATTCGACCGAGTTTGTCCTCGGGATCTTCGTGRGTTTGTCCGCGCTGAGATCTTCGAGATCGGGGCTGACAAGAGCAGACTTCCTCTAATCTCAAGGACTGGGAGCCCGCCTCCAACTTCACCAAGCATGGATGGGTAAGAAATGCAGTGCATGTCGATGCGGACAATCAATTGACATTCATCTTTCTAGCTCGGAAGCCAGTACGAATGCCCGAGCCTTGTCCAAATGCCAATGCGTGGCCAAGATGAGCCTGTCTGGGTCCTGTTCCTTTCAATCAACCCTGGCGGTCCTCTTGGAGGTTCCATCACCCAGTACTTTGTCGGAGACTTCGACGGCACGCGCTTCGAACCTTATGACGATGCAACTCGCTTCACCGACTTCGGAAAGGACAACTACGCCGCGCAGTTCTTCAGCGGCATCCCCGCCAACGAGCCTCAGATCGCTCTCGGATGGGCATCGAACTGGCAATACTCTCAGCAAGTTCCCACCGGACTGGAGCAGCATGGCCAGTTTCGTAGCGCCATGACTGCTCCTAGAGCGTACACCATTGCCAACAACTCCCTGAGGTGAGTCATGAAATCCTGGAAGTGTGTGTTGTGGCGATATCTGACAGTTGGCAGTGGTTATGATCTCGTCTCCGAACTGCACAACATCAGCGCGGTTTTCGAGTCCGAGCTAGCATTCAACGACAATCTCGGAGTTGGATCGATCACGACATCTCTGGCGGATGTCGCGTCCGGCGCGTTTTACTTCGAAGCCAAAATTACCGGCCTGACACCCAGCACGCTCAGCGGCAACGCGAACTWCACCATCAGCTCCTCAACGACTGGAGAATATCTCCGGGGAGGCATCAACCCAGCCAACAGCCCTGGCATCTGGATCGACCGCGGCAATGTCAATGGCTTCGACAACCCATACTTTACGGATAAATTCTCCGATGAAGGCTTCTTTAGTGATGCCAACAATGGAATCTGGGGCATGAGCGTGTTGTATGACAACTCGATTCTGGAAGTCTTCTTGAACGGCGCGCACGAGGCTGCTGCGACTGTCACGTTCTTCCCAACCAGCAAATTGGATACCCTGAAGATTGATGTTGGTGCACTTCCGGAAACGGCATCTTCGTCGGTGGGAGTTTGGGCATTGAAGGACACCTGGGCGCCACAGGCGAATGACGAGGGAATCGTGCTGGGCAATGCTACTCAGGTCGAGCAGGGCGAGCAGCCTGCGCTATACAATTAGTTGTGCATACTAAAAAAAAGGTGCACCGATTTTGGTGATCGAAAGTATGATGAATGAAACGACATGTTGAGATGCCGTGACGGTCGTTTTGTTGCTCTCTCCTTTCCCATCATCCATGACCATCACCGTCATGTACGTACCCGCGTGCATCGACAACGACAGGATCCCCAAAGGAGATGAAGCATGAGATGGTGACCAGGCGAGGCCGCAAAGACGTGGCCGTTACTTCCCCGCCCAGCCTCTGCAAGCGCCGACGCCACGCACGAGCCAATCAATTCCCGCAGCCCAAATGCAGACCCACGTCAGGTCTCATGCTTCGTGAAGCACATGTGAGCTGACTGGGCTCCTCTTTCCTGCACAGGCGCGATGTGGGCGGCAGCTTGTGCTCGGATCTGTGCATGTAGCGTCGACAGAGGTATTTCTTGTTGATCTTTCTTCTCAGCTCAGTGTTCTGTCATTCTTTCCCGCTTTTGACTCCCCTCCCCTCCTCCGTCTTGTCCATCTTCGGCGACGGTGACGTGCGCAGTGCCACCACTCTGATCAACTCTGCCGCGCGCAGCAGATCGACGGAAGTGCATATTGGCCGCAGCAGGCCGTACTTTGCAGCTCCACCACTCGGCGATCGAGTTCTTGAGACAATAACATAGCGACGAGTGCGACCAACCATGGCCGGCAACAGGCCTGAAGAGCTGTTCTTCAAGCCAGAATCGCCTGCTGTGAGCGAGGAGCAGACACCTCAGCCACTGCGAATTCACAAACACTCGCAAGGCGACGAACTGCCACAACAGCAGCAGTGGGCGCAATATCGCGTGCCTCATTCTAGTTTCGGAGCCCCGCAGTCCCCTCCACCTACCGGTCCCCTACCCCTACCATACCCCGATGAGAGAGCCCGACGACAGGGAACACCCGGCTCTCARCAGGACTATAGAAAGCCACCGAGTTTGACTACTTCCGCGCAAGAGTTGGCAGAAGGGAGTGGCGGGCGGAAAGGCAGCATGTCATCTGAGAATAGCAACAACAGCGCTGGAAGGCGAGCCAGATTCGACGCAAACGATCCCAATAGACCGACGATTGGAGGATATGCCAATTCTCCAACATTGGGCTCTTCTTCGAAATTGGCAGAGCGAAGGGGGACAGCCGCGAAGAACATATTTCCTCCCGACTCTCCAGGCGGCCCTGAGCCTCCATTGAAGAGTGACGACGATGATGGCCTGTTTCAAGTCAAGCCGAGTCGAAAGCCTAGTACACCAAGCGAGGAGTATTCGCAACAGTTTTATCCACCTCCACTCGGTGCTGCACCGCCAGCAAGTTCAAATACAAGCCTTCAGCTTCCGGGACAGGGCCACATGCATATCCCTGACCCAGCAGGAATCAATCGCTTGAGCAGCACGGCCTCTACATCAACCACAAGAGCGTCACGAGGTTCACCGCCTCCACCAGAAACTCCAATCGGGGGAGACGCGCCACCTTCGGGGTTGAGTGGGATCGAAGCACGGTATGCTGCGTCTGGAATTCCGGGTACAGGCACTCTTACTGAGATGCAAGCTCAAAGTGCGGCAGCAGCAGCCCGTAGAGCCCAGTATGCTGCACCTCAACCGAGACAAGGAACGTTGAATGCACAAAGACAGCCGTCAATGCCACAGTCCGTCTCGAGTGGAAGGTGGAGTCCGACCGAGCAGCCTGGCTCTGAACCTCATGGACCGCCGATTGCATTCCAGGGAAACGAGGAGGTGGAGTCTGCGAATGGTCAGTCGCAGTCAACATATCCAAGACCCCCCCAGCCGTCTGGTAGTCCTAATCTCGAGGGCGGCATGAACAGCTTGAACCTTCATGAAGAGCCGCCTCCAGCATATTCACCTCCCACGGCTGGTTCTGTAAACTCTCCCTAWCCCAACGAGAAAGGTCGATATGGTAACAACGCCAGTCCAGCAGGCTCTGCTGGAGGACAACGACGGCCGACCGATCCTTCCCTCCGAGGACATCCTGCATTTGCGAACGATCCACCAGGATCTTCAAGCTCCCCACAACCAGGTTCCTCACAGTCAAATGGCGCTCCGCATGGAATGTCGCCGATCAACATTGGAATTGCAAATCAATCTGCCTCTCCTCAGCCTGGTCCGTCAGGTCCGGCGAGTCCACCACCACTTCCCGAGGGATGGATTGCACACCTTGATAACAACTCGGGTCAGTACTACTACATCCATTTGCCGACTCAGTCGACACAATGGGAGTTTCCTAAAGGTCCTACACCATTGAATCTCGAACCTCAAAGTCCTGCTCCTGGTATTGCAAGCCCTGTTGGGTCGGTGTTTAAGCAACCGCTGGCGTCGCCTGGATTTCCAGTACAGCAAATGGCAAATTACGATCATCGAAACAGCATGTTTGCGATGAACTCGATTGCTAGTCCAACCGCTTCTGGATTCACAGGTCCTCCGCCAAGTGCTGGGATTGACATGTACAAGATCTCGCCCTCGAATGCCGTCTACTTTGGTCCGTACTTGCGTTATACCAATATGGATCTCGAGCGAGGGCTGTGGCTTGGAAGTATTTTGTTAATCACAGATGCGGCCACGGCGCCACCCACGATCCACATCCACCAGTCGCAAGATCTCAGCCCGAATCCTCGTCAACTGAAAGCTCATCCCATTCACTCTCACCAACGGTGGATCTTCTACCGCTACGACGTAGATCTGCGAATGGATGACAAGGCCGCCGCCAAATGGACGTATGCCATCACATCTCATCTCGGATGCACTCGGTATGAGTTCCTCATCGCAGGCAGCCAGGAAACTAGCTGGCGATTCATTGCTCACTCGGGGAATGACTTTGCCATCAATGTCTCTGCCAATGATAGATCGAAACTTGGCGGACCGTCTGTGATGTGGAAGGATGTTCTGGTGAAACACCAAGAATGTGGCGGGTTCCACGCACAGATTGGTCTTGGTGGACAAATATACGCAGATCGTCTGTGGAAGGACATTCCTGCGCTTAAGCAGTGGACACAGATCCATGGCAAGGAGAACCGAAAGACGGCGCCATGGACCGCGAAGATGGAGGAAGATGTCACACACGCATACTTTCACTACTACACTTCGCATTTCGACCAGCCTGCGGTGAAGGAGGCTTTTGCACAGATCCCGCACGTCTGCTGTCTGGATGATCACGACATCTTTGATGGGTACGGTTCCTATCCGGAATACATGCAGGAAAGCCATATTTTCAAAAACCTCGGCCGGATTGGAATTGAGATGTACTTGCTATTCCAGCATCACACCACGCATGAGATCTTGCGGAATGTCTCGAATGATATTGATCTCTTCACCATTACTGGTAAAGGATGGCACTTTGTCAAGTACCTTGGGCCGAGCGTTGTTATCGTAGGACCTGACACGCGGAGCGAACGTGGCGAGAGACAAGTCATGGCTGGACCTACATATCAGGGTCTATTCCCGAAGGTGGCTACGTTGCCGCCTAGTGTGCAGCATTGTATCTGGCTCCTGCCGGTTCCCATCGTTTACCCTCGACTCGAAGGGATCGAGCAAGTTGCGAGTACAGTTGCAACGGGCAAGAAAGCGGTCACTGGGGGCTTCAACATGCTTGGCAAGGTCGCAGGAGGCGTAGCTGGTATTGTCGGCGCCAAAGGTGTCGTTCATTCTGGATTCGATGGAGTCAAAAAGGCAGTAGGGAAATCTGGTTTGATGCAGGGTGTGCTGAGTCCGTTTGGAGACATCGACATGCTGGATGAGTTGCGAGATCTCTGGACGCATGATTCCAAGGTATGTTATGTTGATAACCATCTGTTGCTGTGTGATCCACTGACAAGGTTTGTAGGACCTCGAGCGCACCTATCTCATCCGCACCCTTCAAGGCATCTCCCACAACAAGTCCCTCCGAATGACTTTCCTCTCCGGCTCCGTCAATGTCTGTGGCGCCGGTCTCGTGCATGACCCTTCCCATCCCTCGGACCACAAAACTATGTATCAACTCATCACCTCCGCAATCGTCAACGCTCCTTCACCGGGCTATGTCATCAAACTCCTGCACAACAACAAAACACTGTATATCCCACAAAACGGCCACCGCTCAAATCCCAATGCACAAAGCGATACGAAAGAAGACATGATGGAAATCTTCGCCGCTGATGTTGATGGGCGGCCGAGAGAAATGCGAAGATTGATGGGTAGGAGGAATTATTTGGCTTGTGTGGCCTACGATCCTGAGACTGTTCAAGGGGCTTTCGGAGGAAGTAACGGACAGCAACAGGGAGGTGGTGGGGGAAGGTTGAGTCTTGCGGCAGATTTCATGGTCCAGAATGAGGGGAGTTTTGGACAGCCGATGAAGTATGGGCCTGTTGTTATTCCCAGTTTGGAGTATGGCAGGTAGTGGGTAATGGGAGATGGGAGATGGTTGGATGGGAGTGATTGGCATAGCGGAAATATTCTTCTTTGGATGGATGGTCGGATGAATGATGATGATCGTTGGAGAACATGAGTTTTGGAGCTTTGAGGCGTGCATATAGAGAATTGTATGCATGGATGAATATGATGATGGAAGTCAGCTGTCTCTCTGCTCGGTTAGCCTTCCCGTCTAACACATGCTGCTGCCACTGCGCTGAATTGCCGGGGCCCCGGATGATCTCCTCGGAAGCAAGATCTTAATTGCTGACCTGGCGTATGAGCGAAGCTTGAGCGAATCACTGGAGGGAATTCTCTCGACATAGATGAGGTGGTATGGATCGACGAGTATGGCGCAGAAAGATTTCTGACCAGTCGCTTGCGGATCAAGTCGCTAGAGTGCGGGATGAGGTTGCGGATCCAAGGGCGTTGATTTGGTGTGAGCGATACGGGTTAAGACGAATTCCGGGAGGATTTTACAACAGGGCCTCCAGGTAGAACCTCCCGGATCATGGATTTGCTAGAGCTTACAGTGTGTTGATGGCATGCTTGCGGATCATGGATTCTCTAGAGCCTATGACTTGCTTGCGGATCACAGGGCAACTTCTTGGCTGTGAGCGATACGGGTTCGGGCGAAGTCAGAGAAGACTTTTCTTCCACGCTCCGAGAGGACCCCGCAACAGTTCGTTGCTTCATGACTTCCAGAACCTCTTCAGCGTAAGGACTGTTGTCGATGAGCATCTTGAGACGCGGATCGGCATGGTGCGTCCTATACATCTGGTTGACGAAACCCGGCGATACAACGCTGGCGTACAATGCGTATACACGCGCATCGAGCCATTCTGCGTCCTGTCGCTGACCTCTGAAATGGAGTAGTCAGTATACTGTAGCCATCTTGAGGAATTCTCGCGGGCCGAATGCTTACTTCAGTCGTAGGATAAATGCTGCTCGCGACATGTCAACAGCCTGAGACCTCTGCGGTTGCACTCGGATCGGCTTTGGATACTGATCAGGATACTGGTACTGTCGCTGGAAGAGTCGCAGCGCTTCTCCCGCATCGACTTGTGTGGGATGGAACATTTTCAGCGATGCCCGGATTCTCTCCAGGTGTAAACCATTATGGGCGAACTTCATCGCCTCGCAAAAGGCTTCAAAGCTCGTATCATTGCACTGTACTACTCCTTCGATGGACCTTAGAGCTTTCACGATGAGTTCTGTTGCTTGAACCRCGTGCATGGTCTGGTCAAACTCTTTGACGGCAGAGAGGAACAATGCGATGGCTCCATCTGCAGAACGATCCCAACATAGCCTGGCATTGACCAGACCTTCGAGGAGCCGCCCATGCCAGTAAGTGTCTGCACTTCTTCTCCCGAAATTTGCAGTCTCGATGCGCAACCAGTCCCAAATGAAGTTTTCTTTGCCTTCAGCGGTCAGATGCCAGCACAGCGCACGCGAAAATTGGCGATCCAGATCGTCCTGACGGGTGTTCTCTCCCCTGGAAGTCCATAGCCAGCTCAGCACTCTGCCAGCTCCCACCTTGGCGGCTGCATTACGCCGCTCCTCGAAAGGCAAAACTTCCAATCTCTTTTGCGAGTTCTCGAGGAAGAGACGAGCAGTGGAAATGTCCGCTTTGCCTTGCTTGACGAGCTGTTCAAATTCCTCAACGCTGTTGACAGCCCTGGCTTGTGCATGCTTGCCCGTGTTGGCGTCCGTCTTCAATGGCTGGGCGAGGAATACCGGTCGATAATTCATWTAATTTGGCTGGGGCAACGACGGTCGTTGACTCTCATTCTCGTGGATGTTCGGTTCTACTTGTGATGATGGGAGGAATGACGGGCGATGGACCCCTTGATCGTGGCCGGTCGTGTATGTGCATCGTCCGCCTCTCTTCCTCGTCAATTCCCGGAGTAGGCCGTATCTGCTGGCAGAGGAGCACTGTGGTGTAATGACCGCCTTGGTCGAATGGAAGACCAGCCTTTCCAAATTCCCTCACCGTAGCATTGGCAAGCAGGGGTCGAGTACATCGCAGACGATGTTGAAGAATGATTGTTTGATGGGACGGAACGGGAGCTGCACGTGGCGTGTGCAGGGTCCAACCTTAGCGTATCCGGACCGAAGCTCTTGTTCCCCAGATCATCATCGTCGGCTCATATCGCTTCCCATGTCGAACAGAGCTCTCTTTACTGCCCTTCAACACACCAATACCGCTCGTCTACACCCGCAAAGAAGCTTTCAGATAGTGACATACCACACTCGATCCAGCAAAATGGCCAGCAAAGCAGCGTTGAAGCGGCCGCAGGACTTTGTCGACTTCCTGAATGCCTCCCCGACTCGTACGCCCTCGCTTGTGAAACAACGAACCATGTTGACTCGTGAAATCTGACTGAAGTGCAGCTTTTCACGCTGTGCGATCCGCAAAGCTGCGGCTCGAGGCGGCGGGGTTCAAGGCCATCAAGGTGCTCATCTCCAACAAGCACTTCATAGCGAACCTCTCATTAACAGACGTGGTATTAGGAACGAGACAACTGGAACTCAACCCTCTCACCCGGCGGCAAGTACTACCTGACCCGAAATGCCTCGACGATTGTGGCGTTTGCCATCGGCAGCAAGTGGAAGCCCGGCAATCCCGTGGGAATGGTTGGTGCTCACACAGACTCGCCGTGCTTGCGGATCAAGCCTGTGAGCAAGCGCTCCGCCGACGGATTCTTGCAGCTTGGTGTGGAAACGTATGGCGGTGGATTATGGCACACCTGGTTTGACCGCGACCTGGGCGTTGCAGGTCGCGTGATGGTCAAGGGCGAGGACAGCTCCGTGGAGATGAAGCTGGTGCGCATCAACAAGCCCATCTGCCGCATTCCCAACCTGGCCGTACACTTTGGCGGCTCCGAACCATTCGAATTCAACAAGGAGAACCAGCTGTTCCCCATCACAGGGCTCGTGTCTGCCGAGCTGAACAGGACTGGCAAGTCCGCCGAGGAGACGGCGAGGGAGGAGAGCAGGCAAGATAAGGATGGTGCATTCAACCCTCTCAAAACCCCGACCCAGAGACATCACCCTTATCTCATCTCTCTCATCGCCGAGGATGCAGGCGTCAAGGCAGAGGACATCATCGACTTTGAGCTCGTCCTCTTCGACACCCAACCATCATGCATCGGCGGCATCAACGACGAGCTCATCTTCTCCGCACGCTTGGACAACCTGGGCATGACCTACTGTGCTGTTGAAGGTTTGATTCAGTCTGTGGCCTCCCCATCTGCCCTTCAAAACGATCCTACCATCCGACTCATCGCCTGCTTTGACCACGAGGAGATTGGCTCGCAGTCCGCTCAGGGGGCCGATTCAAACATGCTGCCTGCTGTCATTCGTCGTCTTTCCGTACTCCCATCTTCCGCGACTGATAGCGAGAAGAGCTACGACAAAGTCTCCAACGCCGACGTCGACAACAGCACGGCCTACGAGCAGACTCTCTCCACTTCCTTCCTCATCTCTGCAGACATGGCGCACTCGGTCAATCCCAACTACGGCGCCAAGTACGAGAGCGAGCACAGACCTCACATGAACGAAGGAACTGTCATCAAGATCAACGCAAACGTTCGATACGCGACCAACTCGCCCGGAATCGTTCTCCTACAGGAGTGTGCCAGAAGAGCGAAAGCCTCCGCCTATCAGCTTCCTGGCGCAAAGACAAGTCAAGGCGGCGTACCTCTCCAACTGTTCGTCGTGAGGAACGACTCGAGATGTGGAAGCACCATCGGTCCTATGCTCTCAGCAGCACTAGGTGCCAGGACAATCGACGTTGGAAACCCACAACTTGCGATGCACTCCATTCGGGAGACTTGTGGTGCGTATGACGCAGAGCACGGTGTGAATTTGTTTGATGGATTCTTTGAGAACTTCGGAGAGCTGGAGCCAAAGATTATGGTTGATTGACTGTATGATGGTGAAGTGGAAGACAAAGCGAGATTGTAAATGCAGCCGAGAAAACTGCGGCAAAATGCTTCATGATTCTCTCAACGCTAATCCGATGCTGTGTATACCGGAGTGTTTGCGTTAGATAAGCTACTGGTGTCAAAACGAGCCATCTTTCATCATCACCATAATCATCATGATCGTTCCCACTTCTCTTCACCCCTCAACCAACCGCCTCTCCTCAGCAGCCTCCCCTCTCAAATGCCTCCCAACTTCCGTCTGCACTTCTTCGCCAAACTCACCGCTTTCAATCTTCGCCTTCCCAAAAAGACACTGCCACAAATCCCCCTTCTCGACCAACTCCCCACCACTCTTTCCTCCAACCAACAACTTCGTCAACGGAGCAGCCTGCAACTCCTCCGAGTTAGCGTCCTCAATAGCCGTTTCCTGCTCCGCCTTCCCTCCATTCACACTCTCCTTGGCCTTTCGCCTAGATTGCACATGTTCCAACCGCCTCCTCACAGAAATCTCATATATCCCCTCCTCAACCGTGCCCTCAATCAAGTACATCCACACAGTCGTAGATCTCGTCTGTCCGATCCGATGAACTCTCGCAATAGCCTGCAATTCCACAGCCGTATTCACCAACGGCTCACAAATGAATACATGCGTCGCATTCACCAATGTCAGACCCGAGGAATCGGTCTTGGCATCCAGAAGTAAACAATCAATACTCGGATCGGCTTTGAATTTCTCAGCCGCTCCAGAACGGCCGAGACGTGTGGAGCCGAGTTTGAATTCTTTGAGAGCTACGCCGAGAACGTCAAGGAATTCGCGGAACTGAGAGAAGACGATTGACTTCGCTCCCGGGTCATGTTCGCGGATCCAGTGTAGGTGGCGGCCTAGAGTGTCAATTTTGGTGCCGTAGGAGTTGGGGAGGTCGATGGATTGGATTTCTGAGAGAAGGTCGGGGGACATGTCGGTGTATATTGATACTGGGGGCCCACCACTGCCGGGAGAGGAGGGTGAAGGCTGCTGCTCCTCGGACTGAGAGGGTTCCTCAACAGATGTCTCCTCCTGAGCGCGGAGTGCTTGGGGCTTGAAAGTGATATCGTGAAGGTCGGCAGTGGTGTTCAAGACTCGCTTGCACATCGGACAGCTCCGTGATTGCTTGAACCAGTGCTGAGTGCAATCTTTGCAGAATTGATGACCACAGACTGTCAAGACGCCGCTCTCGAAATTAGAGGTGCAGATGATGCACACACGAGGACCGGCTTGAGCACCACTTTCCTCCCTCAGATGGAGGAGGAAGCGATTCTTCTTTTGTGCTTCGGCCAGTGACTTCTTGGCACGTTCCTCTTTTGTTATAACGACGTCGAGGGCTGCCAGATCCAGAGTATCATCGAGATCATCCTTGTAAGCCGCGACATCWTCGGAGACTTCCTGTAGTTGACGATAAAAGGCCACACGCTGGTTCTGAGTCTGCCTAAAAAGCTCAACCTCTTTCTCCAGTCCTGCAAGAACTTTGGTGCTGGAGGTGAATACGGACTGAAGTGCCGCAATGTGTTGCTTAACAATAGCACGCTCGGCAGCAGTCCTCGTCTTGTTCCAGTCCATGGAGACATCCAGATTACGAGCTTCCTGAATGAGCCCGCGAACTGACCCCGCAGAATCTCTCTCATCCCGGAACTTTTGACGGATCTTGAAGAGCTTCAAGCCCAGTTTGGGTGCGTGCACCATCAGCTTGTGTACTTCCATCACCTTATCATCGAAAAAGCGCTTGCAATTCCGGACGTACTCTTTGACCTCCCAGTCGATAAGAGGAGCAGCTTCGCCAGTGATGAACGTGGTGAGATCAGCGTGTACGGCTTTGAAAGCATCAAAGTAGACAAAGAGTTCGTCTTGCTGCTTCGTGGAATCTCCGTACTCCTCTCCAGTGATCGCAGCAGCATCGCTGTCTTGTTTGTCATCATCAACCAGTGGCTTGAGCAAGAAGGCTGCTATGACTGCACGCCACTCCTCAAGTATTTCCTGCTGCTTGTTGATAATGTCAAACAGCTCGTCAGCTCTCTCAACAATGCGCCGGCTCTCAATACCGCCCAGGCTCGGTAAATCCTTCACTGGTGAGAGTTTGATCGAGGTACCAGACTTGATCTTGTCCATTAGCGCCTCGGCTTTTCGAGAGGTCTCAGAAAGAATCTCCTTTCGCAACTGTTTTGCCATCTCATAGTAGGTCGTCTCCAACTCTTCCATTCGCTTGAATTCGTCGGAGTCTTCCTCCTTGCTGGTCTTGATCTGATAGTAGGAAGTGGCAACGAAAAACGTGCAGACATGTTCGAGTTGAAGCGCGGTTCGCAGACCAGTCCGAAACTTCCCCAACAGTTGTGTTGAATCGTCGCCATCCTCGCTATCTGACCCGGCTTGAGATTGACGGGCAGACTCTGCGATGGCTAATCGCTTTCTGGCATCTTTGACAATTTGCATGACGGTCTGTCGCGCCTCCTCGTAAATATTGAGTGCCTTTTCACTTCGTTGCTCGTCGTCTCGGTTGTTCGCGAGAATGTGGGCTCTTTGCAAAGATGCTGCAATCACTGCCCGCTCGTCAACCCGCAATGCGCCCTCGTTTTGCTCAATCATCACCTCGAGCACCTCGCCAACCGTTCGAAGAGGACCGGCTCCAGCACCTCTACCCAGTGCTCTTCGATTCCTGCCACCGACTTGAGGATGCAGACATGTCTGTCTCAGGCGTGTGAGAAATGTTCGCATTGCGTCAATCGTCTCGGGGTCCTCTGGATTCCATCCATCTCTTTGCGGCGCTCCCACAGAATTTACCCCAACCTCCTCACACATCTCCGTGAAGAGGGTGGAGTAATGCTGCTGCTCGACGATGGTGAACGGCACTGTGACGACGACACGCTTTTGGGATGGCAGGCGTAGTTCGTCCCGTACGTGCCATTTAGTATGTCGCAGCGCCATACAATTGAAGATGCTGCGAAATAGCGACTTGTGGAAAACGAGGCGCTTCCAGCTCTTGCCCCCATTTGGTCCATCAAAGGGGTTGTATCGCAGGAATATCAGAAGGCCGTGAAGATCCTGAATGTTCTTCTTAAGCGGCGTCCCAGACACTGCCCACGAATGCACCCGCGGTAGACGGCAAGCGACTTTAGCGGCGGCAGTCACACCGCTCTCGACCATCTGTGCTTCGTCCAGACATAATCGCCACCACTGTATCTGAACCAAAGGGCTTCGTTTGCGCTCAAATTTGGGTTGGTGCCGCATATTACGCTCAGGGGGATCTTCCGCGAAGTGAATTTCACGGCCGAGAGTCGTATATGTTGCCAGCACGACGTCATACTTGGTTGTGAGATCTCTTATGACTTCCTCCTCAGATGACGCTTTAGACTTGTTGCCGGGAATCCCCTGGTAGGTGAAGACACGCAGCGCCGGTGCATGCTTCGCCAGTTCTGCCTGCCACTGCGCTATGATGGACGACGGAGTTATAATCAAGGTCGCTTTCGATGATGTGACTACATCTCCAGAGTGTTCGTCTTTGACATTCTTTCCTGCTCCATCCGCTGACAGCGCATCAGGCGAGGATTCGTCCGACGATTGAAGAGCGGACCCAGAAGGACGGCCGTTCAGGGTGATCAGCGAAATGAGCTCCACAGTCTTCCCAAGGCCCATTTCATCGAATAGACCACCCCCGGATATATCCCCAAACTTCAATGGCTCGCGTGATATCACACCCTGGAGGCGGTTCACAAAGCAAGGTTGGCCTTCCAGATCCTTTACAGGCTCATAGAAGTTAGGCACCGCTCTGCTGTCATTTCCAGTTCCCTCGCGACCCAGCATCCACTTCACAGCTCTCTTTTGAAACGGAAAGAGATCGCTCACTAACACATCGTTGTAGGAGTCTTGCATCTTATCGTCGCCAGAGGTAGCATGAACGCTGTCGTAAAAGTCCTTTGGGGTCCAAGGCTTACTGCTGTGGTCGGGATCCGACGCTGGATATGCTTCAAGGAAAGTGCTGTAGTCAGGACTTGGATTTACAGCAGAAGCATTGCTCAAGAAAGCAGTCTCACCCGAGCGCCAGGACAATGCAGCCTGCAGCCGAACAACAGTGAAGAGCTTGCCCGCAGAGCGTGTTAACTTGCACGACGAATTGCATGCTCGGATTTGTTTGGCATTGGTCTTGGCGGTCATCGAATGGATGAGGATGCGTAGCATGGACTGTATATCCTTGGGAAGAGCCGCCGATTCGAGCAGCAGTACATGTCCCTTGGTTTGTGGAAGAGCCAGGCGAATTGTCGCGCTGTCCTCATCGTTGACAATGCCGTATGGAACCACTGGTATTCCAATGGAATCCGAGAAATCCACATCTTGCGCGATCGCCTCTTCGGCTGGGGATTGTAGTGTTTCTGGGAAAACAAAGTCGAGCTGAAGTGAATAGAGTGGGATTTCTTCTGAACGCGGAAGATTGATCTCCTGCTTGCTGTGATCCAGTTTCTGGCGTTTCCATGGTCGCTCTTCGTTGCCTTGCGGTTGGACGCCACGCTCGAGGAACCAGCGAACTGGGGTAAATCCGCCAGCTTCCACAAGTATCGTCTTCTCGTCATGAGACTTTACTTGAGCGGAGAGCACCATCACCGCGGCACGCTCAGCGCGGGGCGCCATCGCGCATTTGTGTAGTGGCGTATCTTGTGTGTTGCAAGTACGTCGCGGTTTCGATGTTGAAGTTGGGTGAAGCTGGAACCGAAGCTCGGATTTAGGAGTGAAGCTGTTATCGATAAGCGGATGATCTGCAGTTGACTGCCTAAATTCGAACTTTGAATATACGCTAGCAAATCGTGCATGATGTGCCTGCCCTGACATGTGCTCGCTGCGCAGCCCATTATTCCGGACTCCGGAGTCGCACACTGAATACGACACCGACGAACGCGGCGGTGTCGTAAACGCAATAGCGCTTGAACTCCCAGATGAACCGATATGCCTTGACTCATCGGAAGCCTGCACTCTGGCTTATAGCATTGCTCAAAACGCGATCCAGCAGCGCTCTCCTCAAGACTGACGCCTTTTTCAAGACCTTACCACAAATCAGTACAGCTTGAGCATTTAACTTATGGCATCAAGCAATCACGCCCTCGTCATCGGTGCATCGGGCCTTATCGGTTGGGCTGTGGTCGAGCAATTGCTCCAGCATCCAGCATTCGGCCATGTTACAGCCCTCGTGAACAGGCCGCTATCGATACAAGATTCGTTCTGGCCCTCACACGCTACTGGATATCCGACGCTTTCACTGGTATCTGGTGTGAATCTGCTCTGCTCTGACGCCGAGTTTCTAAGCCTTCTGCAAGAGAAGGTCACCAACGGAGACACCATAAGCCACGTCTTTTATTTCGGTAGATCCTCCATTTCTGGCATCATAGCACCGTCCCAGCTGACTAATAACCTCTGAAAGCCTTCAAAGAGGACCCGAACGATGAGACAGAAGCGCGCCTAAACGTCAGCATGATGCGTCGAGTTGTGCGAGGCGTAAACAGCATCTCTTCGAAGCTTCAGGCCTTCGTATATCCAGGCGGCACTCGAGGGTAATTTATCCCCAACAGTCCAGGCACATCACCAATGACAAGACCTCTACGCAGCTGTGGATTGCTGAGGTCTGGGAGAGAGCAAGCTCGCAACCCTTGTGTACATTCTAACTGTCTGGGATATCGCTGACCCTGTTGCCTTCGTCTTTAGGTACGGTATTTATCTTCCAGGTGGCATCTTCAGCGCACCACTCTCTGAAGAGATGGCAGATAACCTACCAGAATCRTACAAGAAGACAGTTGCATATCCCTATTATCGAGCGTTACTTACCGAAGAGAGCCAGAACTCAAGTTGGACCTGGTGTGAGCTCTGCCCTGATGCCATCATTGGATTCACTCCCAACGGCAGTGGCTTCTCTCTGGCAGGACACTGGGCGGTATATCTCTACGCATACAAGCTTGTCTACGGTGAAGGAGCAAACGTTCCATTTCCCGGTGTAGCTGCGGGCTACGACTCATTGTACACGGAGACTTCGGCCAAAACGTTGGCGAAGGTAGCAATTTTCGCCTCGCTCCATCCCGAGGATTTTCGAGAGAGAATCTTCAACGTGGCAGACAACGCCCAGCCTGGGTCGATGCGAGAGCGCTGGCCACAAATTGCGAGCTGGTTCGGCTTGAAGGGTGTACCGCCGCCCGAGAACGCGAGCGCATCTGATATGAAGCCAAGCGAGTTCATCAAGCAACATCGGGAGAAGCTAGATGCTCAGGGCGTGAAGGGGGTCGAAATCTGGAACTCAAAGCAGCTGGATTCCTATGGATACTGGTTGACGTTCGATCGCCACTTGTGTCTCGATCGATTAAGGGCGGCAGGTTTCCATGAGGAGAGCAGACCAGAAGARGGCTGGTGGGAAACATTCGAAATGTTCAAGAAGGCGGGCATGATCCGTTGAGACGCATTCTGCGTGTCCATGTCGGATCTTGAGCCGACAAGTCGGATGTTGAAAGCGATTTCAGTCTAGCGAAGGGTTAGATATCCTGCATGAGAATGCTCCTTGAGCTCCAGCAGCAAGATCTCTGTCAGTTGTTGGATGAGTCTCTCCAGGAAGCCGGCCAAGCAAGTCGTTGCAGCAAACGAGAAGCTTGTTGAAGCATCAGATTTCACCGACCTTGAATCACGATACGATCTCTAACACGACAGAAGCCCACAAATAATCATTGTCATCTCGACGTGAGGTAAGTAGAAGGTTGATGCGGGGGAAGCAGAATGGAAGTGAGGGGCACACCACTCGATCGCCGCCCATTCCCGACCACCCCACCAGCTTCAACCATTTTCCAATCTCTCCATCGCGTCATATACGCGTCGTCGATTCACGGTTCCAAGTCCCAAGAGCTCCACAGCTCCAACAAACCCCAATGGAGTTCCGGTAAGTCGTCCATTTCCACCTCTTTGCCCCAGTTTCTTTCAATTCCATCATCAGCTTCTCTAAATTCCATCAATCCCCAAAAATGCCACACTTCGACGAAACAAAAGCCTATGCCGCTCAAGAAGAAGTCTTCTTCGACGATGGTCGCGAAATTGAGCTTCTGCATTACGTCTACAACCGCGAAGACATTGAAGAGCTCCGCAATAACCCAACCAAAGTCCTGCAAGCGATTGACGAATATGGACGTTCGCAGAAATATCTCATGAATGTTGGAGAGGACAAGGGTAAAATAGTAACGGATTTGATCGCGGAAGTGAAGCCGGAGACGATGGTAAATTATCACACAACCTTTGTCACTGCCATCTTCTATTTCTTTTACTCATGTGCTCGTGTAGGTGGAACTAGGTGGCTACATCGGCTACTCCTGTCTCCTCTTCGGCGCAGCTCTCAAAGCCGCAGGAGGAAAACGCTACTACTCTCTCGAACGCAACCCCGAATTCGGCGCCGTGATCGCCTCGCTCGTTCACCTCGCCGGACTATCCGATATCGTGCACGTAGAAATCGGTTCCAGCGATGCATCTCTCGCACGATTGCACAAAGCCGGATTGCTGAAAAAGATTGATCTCATGTTCTTGGACCATTACAAACCAGCTTACACCACGGATTTGAAACTTTGCGAGGAATTGGGAATGGTGGGTAAGGGATCTGTGTTGGCSGCGGATAATGTTATCAAGCCGGGTAATCCTCCTTATCTGGAGTATGTGAGGAGTTCGGTCGCGGAGAAGAGGGAGAGGGCGAGCAAGCAGGAGGGAGAGACGAAAGTTGATGAGAGGTTCGCGGAGAGAACGGGCAAGCAGTATGCCAACCGCGTGGCAGAGGAGAAGCTGGGTGCCACTTTGGGGAACCCAAATTTGGTCTATGAGAGCCAGCTGGTGAACAGCTTCGAGCCTACTGGCGTGCCGGTAAGTCGGGGAATCTTCGTAGCTAGTGAGTGCCCACTGACTTTCGACAGGACGGAGTTGAGATCACGAGATGTGTTGGCGAAGAGAGCTGAGCAATTGCTCGCGTATTTGAATATCGATAGAACAGGACCAACAGCAGCGGCCAATGACCGGCATGATAGATTGCTTTCATGACATTTCTCGTACGACATCGTTCTACAACTTCGCCTTTCCAGACTGCTTCTTCTGCTCCTCGGCAAATTGCGCCTTGAGGACTCTCCTGAGAATCTTGCCCGAAACGCTCTTTGGGATTTCGTCCACGAACTTGACACCACCTCTCAACTTTTTGTGATTCGCAACCTTCGCGCCGAGCCAATCCACGATCTCTCTCTCGAGCGACGGGCTCGCGTCAGTGCCCTTCTTGACAACCACAAACGCCATTGGAACCTCGGTGGCTAGGTCCTCGCGATGTACACCCAGCACGGCGACGTCGTCGATGCTCTGGTGAGCAATCAGTAGGCCCTCGAGCTCAGCTGGAGGCACCTGGAAGCCTTTATACTTGATTAATTCTTTCCGACGATCTGTAATGAAGAAGTTGCCTTCCTTGTCTTGATATCCCACATCGCCAGTCTTGAAAAAGCCGTCAGAGGTGAGTGCGTTTGCGGTACCGTCGGGGTTGTTGAGGTATCCCTTGAAGACGTTTGGTCCACTGAGCCAAAGCTCGCCGACTTCGCCTTGTGGGAGTTCCTTGTCATCATCCGACATGTATTTGGCCGTCATTCCCGGAAGAAGTGTACCGACGCTGCCGATGGTGGTTTGCCTGGACGATTAGCATGCGGATTCCAAATTGAGGGATGTTTGAGACTTACCATTTATCCCAAGGCTGTGTGTGTGTGGTTGGACTTGTCTCGGATAGACCGTAGCCTTGCTTGAGAGGAACTCCAATACGCGCGTAGCTGGCCTCGACCAACTCTTTTGTCAAGGGTGCAGCGCCGCTATTCATCATGCGAAGACTTTTGAGATTATACTTGTCCACGACAGGATGCTTGGCTAAATGCAGTACGACAGGGGGTACAACGTAAGCCATGGTAATCCTGTGATCTTGCACGATACGGCAAAAGGCCTCRATCTCAAACTTGGACATCACAACACACTTCAATCCCCGGTAAAAGGATTGATGGATGAGACAAGTCAGACCGTAGATGTGGAAGAAGGGCAAAAATGCAAGAATCGCGTCTCCATCCGGATTGTCCTGGGTGGGTTTGCAGCTGAGCTCCGCTTCGCCAGCTGTGACCTGCATCGTGTTGGCAATGAGGTTTCGGTGCGWGAGCATCACTCCCTTTGGCAATCCAGTGGTTCCACTCGAGTACACCAAAAAGGCAAGGTCCTTGTCGGCATCGATCTTCGCACGGCGGAAACGTTGGGTTCCACTGATATTCCTCACGCTTGTAAAGTGCTTGATCCTGCCTTCGGGATGCTTCGCATCACCGATGAGTGCAATCCTCTCATCTGGAATCCCGACCTGCTTGGCAGCCTGTAGGGCAATGTCCAATTGAGGGAGTTGGGTGACGATAGCTCTCGCGCCGCTGTCTTTCAGCTGGTAGACCAGTTCTTCGAGTGTATAGCCAGGATTTGCTGGCGAGACGACACCGCCGGCCCAGTGGGTTCCCCATGTAACGKCCGGTGTATCGATGCAGTTGGGGGTGTAAAGAGCCAGCACATCGCCCTTCTGCCAGTCCCACAGCCCTTTCAATCCTTTGCCAAAGTCTATTGCGGTTGCTTTCACCTGGCCAAAGGTGTATGATCTCTTGGTCTCTCCGTCAACGTAAATGACCTTGTCGTCTGGAAAGTCGCGGTTCTTGCGTTCGAACAAAAAGTCATAAAGCCCGACATTCGCGGCGGGGAGCTCAATCGGTGGGTCTGAAGGAAATGTTGTTAGCTTGGTAGGGTGGCGATGGGGGAGAGATATGTCTTACAATTCGATTGGGACGGCATGTTCGCAATGTCTCAGTCGCGGGTGGGATTCGGACACAATTGTGTATTGTGCAACAGAAGAGGTAGACATGATTGCGGTGGGTTGGTTGGTCGAAGGAATGTCCGGCTTAAGATCTGGCCGAGGTCTGCTGTTCGGCGTTATCGTCCTACCTTATCTGCGCGCGGATTGAATTGAATGTCTCCGACCTGGGAACGACGATGATGATGGAAGACAGCAGACTAAAGTTTGGTGCGTGGTTGGGAACGAGCAGGCATTGAAAGCCAGACGTGATAATGTCTTCATCCTTGCCAGGCATCAAATACATATCGCGATGAGGATCACAATTGATTAAAGACGGCACTAATTGCTGAGCTGCATTGATACGCGTGGACGCTACTCTATTGGAAGGTGCGATGAGGGCAACATCATCACTCACCAAGCTTCGTCTGCTTTGCGCCATCGACCATGAATCCATCCGGACTGCTTTTCCGGCGCTGTACCGGCAGGGTACAGGCGCCCTTTCGACAAAAACGATGGGCTCAGGTATCCGATGTGCGATTCTACGCAGCACAACAGGATCCAACGGAAAAGTACCGTGAAGCATTGGAGAGGAAGGCGAAAGAGAAGGGCCTCAAGGACGCAGAAGAGCTGAGACGGGCATATGCAGACCGCATCACAGCGTTGCGGAAGGAGGCCGTGGTCCCTGGTATGAATGCTCCCATCAACGGACAGACACAAGCAGCACCGCCAGCCCCGGAGAACGCATCGCAAAGCGTGCCTTACCAACCGCCACCTCCCCCTCAGCCGCAAAAGTCAGCATCCAGTATCCCCAAAGGTGATGCGCCTGTCAAGACTCTTTCCAGCTTTATCGATGTGGAAAAGACGGCAGAATTGCCGCACAAAGAAATCGAGACCATATGGCGGCTGAGACACGTGCGGGATGCTCAGAGCTTGTGTGCTGTTATGCAGTCGGATACTTGGAACCGCATCGCTTCGAACGCTCGGAAACATCCACAATTCATCCTGCCGATCCCTCGAGAAGGCCAAGGTGCAGAGATACATTTCTTGCAGTGGACATTCCCTACAGAAACGACGACAACCGTCCTCTTCACCCATTTGGCCGAGTTTAAGCTGCGTGGGGAGTATGYGCAACCGCATACCGTCGTCACGCATCACCTCGATCTGCTCAACAAGGGCATCGTCTTGATGGAGGGACGCGTGCAGGAGAACCGCGGTGTCAGTGTCGACGAGGGCAAGTTCTTGCTCATGACGCTGCAGAAGTTTTATGGATTCGAAGCTCTGAGTGGCATTGCGAGAGAAAGTGCAGCGAAGAGGAGCCAGCTGATGCAGCAGTTCAGTGGTGGAGATGCGAGCTTCAAGGTGGAAGACCTCCTGGAAGAGGCAGAGAAGGTACCGTGAGCAGTCTAACTGTGTAGAAAGGCGGAGTCTGTAAGAAAGGTATTGTACAGCTATCATGTCCATTTTGTCACCGTCGGCGCAGAGGATTGAATATGCACATTCCTCCACCCAACATGTATGTACATATACATAACATTCCTCAACCAAGTAAGTCTTCCATCCTGTGAGCTTGACCTTGGACTAACAGCCGTTTCCATAAGGAAAGTCGCTGAAGTGCCGCTCGTTTTCCTGCAAGAGGCGTTTGATAATCACCTCCTGCTGCTCAGCAATCCCCTTCGCCTCCTCGGCGCGCAAATCAGCAGCCCGCTTCCCTCCCTCCATCATTCTCACCGTCCGCTGATCCTCCTCTCGAGCCCGCCTCAGCTCTTGCAGCGCCTTACTGTCCCGCTCGCTCTTCGCATGCAATGCGGCATTTTGATCGTACAGATCATCAACCACAGCCTGTTTCGCCAATAACTTCTGACTCGTCGCCAGTCCCGTCGCCCTCTCCATCTTCACATCCGCTTTGAGGCTCTTGACAAATCCCAAACTCCGCTCACTGAAGCGCTCAAGCGCCGCGCGTGTATGATCGGGAGCATTTTCAACCCAAGCATCCTGCAACTCCATCAGATTCTTCTCGCGGGCCTGGAGAAGAGTCGTGATCGTCGCCTTCTCGGCTTGCACAGCCTCGATCTTGATTCGCACTTCCTGTACAGCTTTTGTACCAGCGGCGAGGAGTTGATCTTTTAGCTCGTCGGACTCTTGGGCTTCAATGCGGATTGCTTGGATTTGCTTCGCGCTTTCCTCCTTCGCGGTGCGAAGGTCGTCTTCTAGATGAGTGATTGCCCGGTCTTTTTCTTTCAATCGTCGCTCGAGTTCAGTGTTGTCGTCTCGCAGCTTCTTCTTCTCGCGGTTGGCTTGCATCAGGGCCAATTGTCCGTTGCTCCCATGGTCACGTTGACGATTCATTATGACAGAATTGGAGAATGTGATGTTGAGAAGGTGTGGATGAACGAACGAATGAATGGTGAATTGGGGTTTGAATGAAGTCGTGACAAGCCACGCGCTCGATCAACATGCCGTGTTACTGGCTAGCCGCATCAAGCTAATTCTGCCACTTTCGGAATTTGGCATGTGAATGAATTGAATGGACGTCGTGACACCAATCTAACAGATGTTGAGAACGATCCCCGCGCTTCTCATCCGTTTGATAGTGCTGACAGGGGTTGATATCGGGGACGTAGCAAAATGGTTACACATGCATTGTTTAACATTGTTGAGTGGTGGGTCTGAGCAATCGCGCTCAAGTTTCAATCTATGATATTTGGTTGAAGCAGTACAACAAGGTACTTCATCGCTTCAGCGTGACAATTGCTTGAATGTGAGGCTTCTAGAAAGACGTACCTCCTGAAGTAATATACAATTGTCCTTGCCGAAATTCCAAAGACCCAATAGCACAAAAATTCATCTCTCATAATTCAAGTCTCCCCTCACCTCATCATGTCCAAATTACTCTCCTTGAGGCTCCAATCAGAGAATGACCTTGGAAGCGCCGCTCTGTTTCTCCTTGAGCTGGCCAGACTTGTCCTCCTTCGGACCATTCTTCCGAAGCATGCTGATATCGGCATTCGCCTTCTTCAGCTTGGTGTCCAGCTCATCACGCTTCAAGATGGACTCATTGAGCGCACGCGTGGTCGTCGATATCGAGCGTTGGATGTCGCTGGCACGGCGTGCGTTGTCCTGTGAGTTGTTGTATTGGATCTGCCACTTCTCATTGAGCACCTTCTTCTCCTCGCTGAAGCTTTTCTTCATCCCGATAATGTTGTCGATGTGAGACGCGCTCACACCTTGCTCCTTCTTCACTTCCCTTTTCAACTTCGCCACATCGTACTCGAGCTTCAAAATCTCGTCGGACAGATCCTCAAGGGCCTTTGCAAGACGTTCCTTGTCAGCCTGCAGCTTTGCCTTGTCGTCCTTCAGCTTGTCCGAGACGCCTGATAGTGTTATCTCCTTCTCCATCAGGCCTTCGATCTTCTTGTCCTTTGCCTGTAKAGCTTTGGAATGCTCCGGCTTGGATTCCTTTGCATCGGCCTTTGCGACCTTCATTGCCGCTTGAGCCTCGTTCGTCTTGAGCTTGAATCGGGCTATTTCTTCCTTGTGCTTCCGATCCTTGGTGTCGCTGGCGACTTTGTTCTTCTTGTCCCACTCAGCTCTCAACTGGACTTTCATTTCCTTCACGGAGGTTTTGATGTCGGCGGCCTGCTTTGCATCCTGCGTTTCTCGGAGTTCCTGCTCGGCCTTGAGTTTCTTTCGCAAAGACGACACTTGCACGAGTGCTTCGTCTCGCTCATCTTCCAAGACGCTCAAGTCCGACTTCTGCTGTTTGATTTCCTCCTTCAGCCCCCTTGCCATCGTATTCGCTCGATATACGAGATCATCGTACGCCTCTCCTTTTCCAGACGGCTTCTGCTTTTCAAAACTCACAGCACTCTTTGTCTTCTTCGCGCTACCCTTCACCAAGCTCGAGCCTGCACGCTTTCTGCTGACGCTAGCATTCGTGGTTGACTYTTCCATTACTTCATCCTCGTCGTCCTCGTCGTCCTCGATTTCCTCGATCTCCTTGCTCTCTACGCTCCTGACTACGCTCGGACGTTGAGTCACACTTCTAGCCTTTGAAGCTGGTGAGAAGGTCCTAGTTGGAGCGGCCACCTCGACACAGTCATCGGATGCTGATGGGCTTGGCGTTGAAGAAGCTGCTGATGGTGGGGTCTGACGGCGCGCATTTGTGGCGGTCGTGTTCTTGGCCATGGCGATGATATCGTCTCGGTCTTGGTCTTCAGTCGATGTGGTTGCTCGAAAGGCGTAGCACATGTCAACGACTTCAATCGAAGATCTTTGACAAGGGAGAGCCGTTTGCTGGTCGCGGTCGGAAAGAGACCTGATCTTGGAGGGGATGCAACCAGCACTGGGCGCAGCCGCAGCTGACGAGTCAGACGAGGAAGAGGAGGAGTGTTTGTCCCGAAGATGGATGATGTGGCTGGAGTAATGTGTGGTAGACGGTTTGTTGGAGATTGTTGTTGAGGGGAGGGTCAAGCGGTGTTGATGAGTGATGAAAGAAAGAGCGCGGGAGATTGTTTTGATCCGTGGACGGAGTACAATCAAGCACCTGATCTATTTCACGTCCGCGAAAGTGAAGCTGGAAGTGCTACATGATACAATCTCGCAAGATCGGTGGAATCGCAATGCTTACGGTTATCACATACTGTGATCAGGCAGGTCGGAAACTGCGACTAGCCCTAGAGGCCTCAAACGAGGCGGCTCCAAGGATATGGCGGTCATGTACTGAATGACGATTCAACTGCCCTAGCTTTTCTTTCACATGCTCTTGGCACTTCCTGGACGCAAAAATATTCACCTTTGTAATGTTTGCCCGTCCATTCAAAAGGTAACATCTTGATCTTCCAATGGTTCCATCTCCTTCTGCAGGCGTGCTGCAACTTTGTCGGCCTCTCGCCACACACGGAGCACATTTCCTCCGGCAATCTTTGCACAGTCTTTGGCACTAACGCCATTGTCGAGCAGCAGGTTGATCAAATCTGGGTACTTTGACACATCTTCAAGGCCACGAGGTGTGCCTGCAATGCCATCAAAGTCGCTGCCGATTCCAACGTGATCATACCCGATCAGCTCGCCGATATGCATAATGTGTTCCACGACATGCTCAATCGTGTTGTTCTCCTCTACAAAGTCTGGTAGCCCGGTCGAAGCGTTGCYCGCTTTGCAGCTTATGAAATCGGGCGAGAAGTTGACCATGACCACGGAATTGCGCTTCTTTACGAGCCGGAGGATATCGTCTGGTACATTTCGTGGGTGAGGGCAGAGTGCATGCGCACTCGAGTGCGAGAAGATTGGCGGGGCAATGCTGCCATTCCAACCTTTTTCAGGCGAGCCACCTAGCACGTCCCTCATGGTGTCCACGCTGACGTGCGAGAGATCTACGAGCATACCGAGCCTATTCATCTCGGCTACAAGGTCGTGTCCTGCCTTGCTCACGCCTCCCCAGTAAGGCTTAGATGCTTGACTCTCGCCATCGACCGTGACAACAGCAGCGTCAGAATAGATGGTGTGACAATTCCAGTTGAGAGTGGCGTAGCGCACTCCAAGCCGGTGATACAGTCTCAGAGTAGAGATTGAGTTCCCGATTTGATGCAACCCTTCGATGGCCAGGGGCGAGATGAGTTTACCTTTGGCAAAATTCTGCTCTGCCTCCGCAGCATCCTTCGGTAAAGTGAAGAATTTGGGATATTTGGATGATAAACGGTGGAACAAATCAATCTGCTCAAGGGTAGCTCGGACGTAAGGAGCGTAAATCTTGTTGGAGAAGTCCAGACCATCAGCTGGACAATTCACGAAAGCAGACCAGAAAGAGCCTCCCATACGGCCTGCAACTGCGCGCGGCAAGTCGAATTGGGCGGTCATGTTCCCATGTTCAAAAGGCTCAGTGAAGTTCTTGTCGTAGATCTTATTCCCGTATATTGCTCGAATCAAGATCAAGAGATCATTGTGGCCGTCGACAAGAGGATGCTTGGCCAGGATCTTGTCTGCGCCCGACAATGATGGTTCTGTCAAGGTGGAGAGCACGCCCGACGTGTACAGTAAGACTGCAACGCAGGAGAGCAGCATTGCTTGTACAATGTTCTTGTATCGATGCCTCCAGGGTCGCCTCTGCGACTGCACTTTATTTGGAGGATGGATGAAGTCATCACGACCGTCGCAGCTCTGATAAGTTTTCTCCATGACGAGCTTTCGACAAGGCCAGGGTAAGCAGGAGTCAGGTTCGGATTTGATGTACAGACTAACGCGGCGGAGAGAGCGTCGTCCGAGTGTGCTTCGAAAGAGTGACCAAGCGATAAGTCGTCGTACAGCGCCTTTTGAAAGAGGCTTAGCGCCGGAACTGCACCACCATCAAACCTTCCGCCCTCAACTCCTTATTCCACCGAAACAACAACGAAGAACATTCCAAACGAAGCCAATCGCTTCCCCATTAGAAGCCACAAGGATGGGACTCATATCAGCCTTCACCCTCATACGGACAGTCTCGCTGTTCCACATCACCGCGGCATACTTYTTCTTGGCATCCCCGAGAGTCATTGCCGATCAGAATGTGGTGTTCATCCTTGGAGAAAGCATGAGAATGGTACGTTTGTCACTTTTGAGACCCTCATCGATGGCTGACGGATGTGATGTAGTCTCATGCGACTACTCTGGACAAACCCAGCGAGGCGTCGGCTTTTGCCGGTGTCTTGCTGGCCTTCCTAGGGATTGCAGATCTTACGGCCGCGTCTTTGAGCGAACTTGTGGCGTTGGAGTACTGGCTTTCAAACGTACCAGTGCGTTTGACTTTCTTGTTTGGCCTCACTGGATACGTTTACCTATTCAAGGAGRGCGGCATGTTTGGCCCTGCTTCGCGGGTTACAGCTAGTCTTGGAGAGCCGCTGCAGAACAGCATGGTTTTTGCATTTGGATTCTTCGAGATTGCATTGTGGTTCTGGGTGAGTGTACTTCTGCCTCTTGAGATGTACGCGGCTAACAATCGAAAGATTTTCACCAACCTGCGCGAGGAGCGAGACACTCTGGCCCGTAAGCATTTTGAGGAAATGAAAGCCAAGGAGGACAGGCTATAGAATCACGACAGTATCAGGCAGTTGTGGCCATATCCTGCACCCCTGCGCCAGAGCTCCACTCATGCTGCTGGCGTGGCTAACATGTCTGAATGAACTTATCATTTCAAGACAGTTTGCTGCGGAGTCACGCCCCAGGACACAGCATTTGGTCTCCAAATTGCTGCAACGTGGCCAGGCATATCCAGGCGTGCGCCTTGCTGTGAAAACGGTCCAAGCATACAACACACATAGCAGCGGGAACTACCAAGGGGTCAACAGGGCGCAGATTGGTAAAGCCTCCTTGGATCTACAACCACAAGCACCGCAGCCTCCATGAAGTTGTTATATGCAGTGGATAAGCGGCCAGTGTGGCGCCTARTCAACTGGTGCTGTGCTAATTCCAGCTTGAATTTGATCCTTCCCGCATATCTAGCCAATCTAGAAGCGGCAGATCCAAGATATACTTTCCACCTGCTCCAGCTTCATGCCAAGCCTCACAACTTCATCCTCGCTGCGCCTCTTGCTCTTTGAGATCCTTCAGGCAATGCTACGCGCGCGGGTACTCGTCTAGCACAAAGCAAGAGGTAAGCGCAACTTATGAAGAGCCATATCAGCCCATGTGCACACTACAGTCCGTACTTCACCACCACATCATTTCCTTTGACATTGAAAGATATTTCGAACACGCACCCATACTCGCTCCCGTTACGTCTTACAAGACTTCGCAACGCACTCTCAAAGTAACTTGAGCTTGCGCGTGTCAGAGCCTAGCCATCACTCCAGACGACTGCTTGGGTCGCAAGGACACGCCGTCTACGCCACGTTATACCCAAGACGTGGAGTTGCTCGCTCTGCAAAGCCGTCTTTCCATTCTCGATCAAGCACATCGCGGCCATGTACGCCGAAAACATGTGGTCGAAGGCTTTTTGGATACCCTTTTGGACCCTTCAACTGGTCTCGGCAAGCATATTTTTGGCAATATCGGCAGTATCTCTGGGGATCTGGAGAAGTTCCGGTGACGACTACGATTATGGGATCGACACGGAACTTACCAAGCACCCGCAAAGATTGGACAGCGCYGTCAAGTGAGTGTCTTCGGATGAGTGCGTTGGTAGATGGTCGTAGCTAACCAGACCCTCCTAGTGTGGTTTCCGGTGTTTTCATCGGAATCTCCGCCCTGACTATTGCGATGAACGGGATCGAGATCATTCTGTTTGCTCGGAAACGATTAAGCGCGGTATCGGTAGTCGTATTCAACTCGGTCACCACAGCCTTATGGCTCGGGATGGTAGTGCTTCTTGCCCTCGCAGCTGTCGGTGGGGCGGCGCCAGTATTTACTTGGATCGTTATCATCGTTGCTTTGTGAGTACATTCAAAATCACCCGGCCGTCCCATGCAGCTACGCGAACCCCTCGGATGATGGCGATCAGCACTGCTCATGGCGCAGTCGTGAGTCTGGACTTGCTAACGTAGAGATCGCAGTGCCGCTAGCACAGGCAAGCTTGCATATGGTTCCGTCATTCTGCATCGTTCCCGTAAGCGGTTTACCCACCGAAAAGGCGCATATACTTCGGCAGCTGCAGCAGTGGAGTCCGGACTCGACTCGTCACCAAGCGGACCTCACACCGCGTACAATGCGCACGACACTGCCTTACGGTTCGTCTTGTTCTTGCCCCAAGTCAGACCCTGCAGAATGCTAATGTGCTCGAAGCCATGTCGCACCATCTGCTTATCAGCACTCCAGTGGCGCAGCAGACGAATACTACGACCCCGAAAGCATGCGTAGCGCTCGGTGCGCATGAGGTGGCAGCAAACGGAGTGAGCAATACGGACTATATCATTCAAGTCGCTCAAATGTACGAGACCATGGGAAATAGCCCACGTTAGCTCATTCGGCATGGGCACTCATGCGAGCAGGACTCTTACGATACCAATTACCGAACCCACAATTCATCTCACGTTGCCGTTCTCGTGCAATCAGGACACCGATTCCAGATCTGAGACCTTCATCTGTTTTTGGGAGTGACGTCTGCGTGTGTGTCCAGCCGCGAGGAACCGCGCAGGGATTGAGTGCTTTAGCCTGACGAACATCAATTAAACGCCCTAAGAGCGCAAGCTCACGTGCCTGGCTTCCAGATCAATTCGATGTATGTAATAATAATGATGACACAAAGCTTCTGCCGCGCAGCGTGAAGAGCCGCAAATGCCAAGGACGAGGCGGGCCAATCTTAACGGATTCAGGGAAGGCGCGGAACAACATCCATCACGATTATTATTACTTTTATTCAAGCAATCGTTCTTCTGTCCCTCTGCTGCGGCGTCAGCCTTCTGCTCTGGACCCCCACGCCGATTTTCTCGTGCAGTCGAGAGCAAGGCTCCGCGATCCGCTCCGCACGTTGGGCAGCAGCGGTTGATGAAGATCGAGACGTGAAATGGCAGCGAGATTCGGGGAAAGTGATGCCCACTTAAAACAGACGCACAGATCACCGTTGTTGCGCGTGCAATGCTAGGGTACACCCATGATCCTCAAGGGGCCTCCCCAGGAAAGTATCTCGAATTGCCCGCAGGCAAAAAAGCGACCGAACCGCATGGCCTTGCTTGACGGAGATCAGTCTGCCGAAGCGTGCATTTGCCTGCCAGTCCCAGAGCCACAGGCCCGCCGGCGACGACATCACGCGTGCTGAGCGTGGCGAGCTTCCGACCGACGTCCCCACCCACCGCGGGCGGTGCCATGGTCGTGGCTCTCACACACTATTGCCGCAGCACGCAGGCGACATGCCGGTGAAGATGTGCACGCAAGCACGTGTCATGATGCCTGTCCTCCGGCACGTTTCGACCTGCGTCGGACGAGAGCACCAAAAACAGACAAAATATCTTTTTTCACTTTCGGCACTTGCAAGTCGGTCGACTGTCAAGTTTGAGATGATGTCAGGTTCTGCGTCCACTGCTGCTGCTGGTCTACGCCCACATGAGGTTTCACTCCCGGCTATCAAACATCCTTGCCCGCAAGATACAAGGGGGTATCCAGTATCCTGGCCAAGCGCTCCCGGCAGCTTTGCTAGTCTCATGGCTCCTACTGGCCTGCTGGACTGTCTTCGGGAAGCTCGATTTCGAACTCCTAGCTGCACACGTTGCGAAAGCCGGGGCATCCTGGGCGTCGCTCGCCGTCGAGGAAGACTCAGGCAGGCACGGACAGACCGCGTCAGATCCTGCGCAGCGAATATCCCCGCGTGCTGGCCGAAGCCCTGTATCCTTCTAACTCGATGGTTCGATGGTAGCACGACCCAAGCCGAAATGGTCATACGCTGGTTGGCGGACGTGGATGCCTCACGTAACAAAGGCCCTTTCTTTACTTGACTACTATCTCTGTACCCCGTCCCAATCGCGATTTCTAGTCCCTCTCTTCTTTTTTCTTGCATTCTGTTGCACTTTGCAGCAGTTGCGGCCCAGATTGCGGCAGAACAGCGCACGATGACCACAGGCGCCTCTACTGAGGCTACCACCACGGGCTACGCTCCCAACGAGTCGCGAAGAGCAGCTGCATTGCCTTCTCGCATGGACGAGCCTTTCGCCAGACAGTATGCTCACACATCTCACCTTGTAAGAAGGTCAACTTGGACGTTTTTTTTTTGACAGCGTGCAGGCAACGACTACAGGAACGAGATCCATGGGCGGCCTCACGTCCACCTCCAAATCCTACCTACGCGCACACCTATCCAGGCTCAGTCCCGACCGTCTCCCAGCCCATGTCGAACTTCACAGCACCGCCGGGCCTGTCGACGACGAACARTCGTGGTACGGCGACATATCCACCATTCTCTAACACGCAAGCACAGCGCTGGGCACGCGAAGAGTGGTCCAGTCGACCTGCTGCACCATACCAGGACATTCCCCTGCTCGCCGGCTGGGCAACGTCCCCACTTTCGGGGCAATTCGCCACCTCGCACACTCCCATGCCTCAGGAAGGCAACCGCAGTCCTCGCTCTGGCTATGCCCCATTTCAGGGCAACTGGTCAGGACAGCAGATCCGGCGTACTTCCTCGGAAGAGGCGCGAATGGGTCTTGGTGGTGGGTATTTCCCAGGCGACGCCAACTCCAGTACGGCGAGCCTACAAGCAAAGGCTTTTCCGCAAAGGCGACCGTCCAACAGAGACGAGTTCGATGGCCCTTCGCAGCTCCTCGACAAGCCAGACGATCAAGGCTTCGAGCCCAAGGAAGAAGATCTTCCTCAATTGCCAATCACTTTGTACGCCCAGGAGCAAGATGACATCCTGTCAAAAGTCAACGACAGGCTCTCCCAGTGTTCTTTCGACTTTGTCGCCAAATACCAGTTTCCTATCCCCATCGAACCAGACAAGCGACCCGTCCGTGTACCCGGTGACCGAGAATGGTCGGAGTGGGTATATCTGCTCAAGCGATTAGCAACGAAGCGCCGCATCCCAGCGCGCGTGCTTTACAATGGCCAGATCAAGCAACTCATTACAATCCTAGAGAACAGCCTGGAGATGAGGCATGCGGCCAAGCATCAGTCTCGGCCCCTCAAGGACGACAGGAACATTCTCCAGCTCATCAGCTCAGGTCTCCAGGTCGCGAAGATCCTCAAGGACGCGCCGGCCATGCAAACACTGGACAGCCTGTACATTCAAACCGAAAGACTCATTCAGAGTCGCAGAGGTCCTACTCCTTCTGCGTCGTCGTACAATCATCACCAGTCGATCTGAATGCACGCAGAAGGCGCAAGTATGCTGGGCATGCCATCGACGGGCCACGGAGATAGCGTCAAGCACAGGAAGACAAGGCTCACTCCTCGATGAATTGGCATCCCAGCTTCTGTAATGTTTATTTGACTTGTTATTGAAAAGACGCCATGCGTCGATGCTCTAGGATATGAGTTCAGGTGTTGGCAGGGAGCCGAGAAAACGGAGCGGGAATGGTTCTCAAGAATGGACTTATTCCAACTCCACAGCCGCGAGGCACAGTGCCCACAAGAATCTCAGCTCTCATTTCTCACAACGGCTTTGGTGGTGTGGATGGACGGCGGTCGGGGTCTGGTGGGGAGATTTTCGTACAGTCTTTAAGGTTTAGAAGGCAATCGTCAAGAACAGCGCATTAGTTGGCAGGGAAATGAACAGAGCAAAAGTGACAGCGAACAGCGATCGAGGACCGGTATTCGAGTACAGCTACATGCATGCATACAAAGGCTTTCTTACTTTTGACATRTGCCTCATCAGTTTCTACCATTTCCAGCGGGAAATCCGTGCGTAGGTTTGCGGCTGGCATCTGGTTGGGTGGGAATCAATAAACGATCGCTCTCTCATCGCTCACATCATCAGGGAAACATCAGACCAGGATGGACATGACTCTTGTTGGCATCCTCTCTGGCAACTGCTCCCGACTCCGCCGAACTCCTGCAACGCGAACCATGCCAGGACTCGGGGGATCGGGGATGCACTGCAGTATGATCACTCATCGGTGAGCTCAATCATTGGCATGCGGCATGCCCCTCTCCACATCCGTGTCTGGGTGGTATCGTTGATTGTCGGCAAGTTCCTGTGGGCTTTCGGCTTGGTCAAGGTTCTCAATCCAAAGCTCGAGGTGCTTGTCAGGTACCCTTGATGCTAGGCCATTTGGACTATCTGGATCGGGCATTTGTACAAGCTACGTGTATCTTTGTAGCATGAGAAGTTCATCGCGCAGCCGCGCCAACCCTTTGAAGACTGCCTGAAATAGCATGAGACATTCCTAAGGTCTCACGGAATGGTCTTGGTTCGGGTGTCCAAGCATGTTCAAGCATTGCAATGTCGCTCCGGGCTGAAGGAAGTGGAGCGTCTGCATGGAATGCTGATCTCAGTATGCGTTGTTCACGTTCAGGATCTGTATTTTGCCCCGGCAAGTCAAATCTCTGGATGCATGTGTGGATAGCTGTTGGATACCAACCATGTAGCTCCCCCCAAACGTGAGGCTTGTTTGAATCGTGCGACTACCCGTCCGGATGGATGAGGCGGAGGGCTGACAGGTGGCCTGTTGGAGCTTTGTACCATGTGAGGCGTACCTGGATCATCGCAAGCAATGCTTGGCTATCTAGCCAGCAGTAYCCATTCGTTGGTCAAGACTGGGGACTGAATTCCGTAGAGTAGGGCAAATTTGCGTAGAACAAGGGCAAAGGGTATTGACAAGCCGAGATTTAGGGTTGGGGTTGGGGTTGTATATTTGATGCTCCAATGTTCCAGGACATCGAGCACGCTTGAAGTGCACTGTTTGGGATCATTGTATTCATGCTGCAGAATTGAGGTGAAGTTGTTTGTTGCGGCCCGGGGCAGCGGCCACGGCAGTGACTCAAAGTCGATCTTCGAGATCTCGCAATGTTTCCCCCAAACGAATGGTCACCTCACAAGTATGAGAACGCGAGAGCCCGCCAGAAGCATCACCATTAGTTTGGAGAGAGCTGAATCAGATGAGAAATCCACACTTGCTGCAAACTCGTGATGAATCTCCGTGCTCTGCCAAAGCGGAGGTCATGGAAGCTTCCTGGAACCGTTTTCTGCCGTAAGGCAAGTAATCATTGCAGGAATCTCATAATACGTTCAAGAAACCCATGAAGGAATTCATATGACAAGAGCAGCAACGGCAGCAGCAGCAGCAGCAGCTCAACACGGGGCGTCTTGGCAAATGCTGACTACACCGCTCTGGCCCTTCACGTGCTGCTGTCCCGGAAGGGCTAGAAGGTGGAGATGCATTACTTCGTACCATACGTGCGGTCGACCAGTTTATCCGGGGGGCCGTTGTCGGTCGAGAGCCCATACGCCAAGCGATGTGGGAGTTGATGGATTATGGGTTTGCCGTGGACTGACGTGTATATAAACATACCCAGGGAAAGAGCGAGACACTGCATATAAGGTACCTAGGTAGGTAGTATGTTCTCGTGAATAACAATGGATACCGTGTGTGGGAATGTATTGACGTATGCGAGCATTCAACAACTCCTAGTAGTCCATAAGAAATGAGCGGTGGTAAGATGGACGGTCGGATATCCAAAGCTCTTCATTCGTTGCTCAAAAGAGAGCAGAGAAATCTTCAAGAGAGTTGATTGCGAGAGAGAGATGAGTGAGGCATATAGTCCTCCGTCCCCAACAGGATGTGATCAACCATTGAATTGCATGTCAACACCCTCGACCGAGGCTTCGTTCCCGCGGTGCTGGCGCGAGATGTTTGGACAGATGTGGAGGGAGTGAGGTCAGAGCCACGGTGGATATCCTCCGCCAATGCGAGCAAATATTTTGGTCGTCATACTCGGCCGGGGCACTGACATTCTTTGCTTTGACTCTTCCACCTCGCTCACCATCACTTTGTTGACTCACAACTTGACTGCTGTTGACTACTTGAACCCGCCAATCCTCAGAATCCCGCCATCTCTCTGCACATCAACTGACCTGCTCCTCCAATCCACCACACCTGTCTTCCCAGTCGCTATTGAGAGCCGATCTCGGCCATGTGTCCTACAGCAGACGAGGCGCCTGCCAGCAATGGCGCCAACGGCACCAATGGTGCCAATGGCCACAGTGGCTACAGGTGAGGCTACGGAACATGCTACTTGTTGTACAGCGACGGCTATTGACACATCGTGCGTAGAGCCATTCCCACAGACCAGAACTCTCGCCCTCAATCAAGCAACCCATACGCGCCCGTGCCCGACTTCCTCAGCAATGTGTCGAACTTCAAGATCATTGAATCAACGCTGCGAGAGGGTGAGCAGTTTGCCAACGCCTTCTTCAACACCGAGACCAAGATCAAGATTGCCAGGGCACTCGATGATTTCGGTGTGGATTACATCGAGCTCACATCGCCCGCTGCAAGCGAGCAATCTCGCCTGGACTGTGAGGCAATTTGCAAGCTTGGACTGAAGGCCAAGATCCTCACTCACGTTCGGTGTAACATGAGCGATGCCAAGCTTGCAGTTTCTACAGGTGTCGATGGTGTGGACGTGGTCATTGGTACCAGCAGCCATTTGATGGAGCACAGTCACGGCAAGGACATGACCTACATCAAGAACACCGCGATTGAAGTCATCGAATACGTCAAGTCACAAGGAAAGGAGATCCGGTTCAGCTCCGAGGACTCTTTCCGAAGTGATCTGGTCGACCTCCTCACCATCTACAAGGCTGTTGACCAGATCGGCGTGAACAGAGTTGGAATCGCGGATACTGTTGGGTAAGTCGAAGCTTGCGATCAACAAGATCGRGCCATTCGCTAACATGATGAAAGTTGTGCCTCTCCACGCCAGGTGTTCGACCTCGTCAGAACCCTCCGCGGTGTTGTCAGCTGCGACATTGAGACCCATTTCCACGACGATACCGGATGCGCCATCGCAAACGCCTACACTGCGCTTGAAGCTGGAGCCACCCACATTGATACCTCGGTCCTTGGAATTGGTGAGCGGAATGGAATCACTCCCCTCGGTGGACTCATGGCTCGCATGATTGTCGCAGACCGCGACTACGYCAAGTCCAAGTACAAGCTCGAGAAGATCAAGGAAATCGAGGATTTGGTTGCAGAGGCTGTTGAGGTCAACGTACCATTCAACAACCCAATCACCGGGTTCTGCGCCTTCACCCACAAGGCTGGCATTCACGCCAAGGCCATCCTCAACAACCCATCCACCTACGAGATTATCAACCCACTTGACTTTGGCATGAGCAGATACGTGCACTTTGCCTCTCGTCTTACGGGCTGGAACGCGATCAAGTCGCGTGCTGAACAGCTTGGCCTGGACATGACCGAAGCCCAAATCAAGGCCGTCACTTTGAAGATCAAGGCCCTGGCAGACGTCAGGCCATTGGCCATCGACGATGCCGACAGCATTATCAAGGCATTCCACTTCAACCTTAGCGCGGAGAAGGAGCAGCCTTTGATTGCGTTGTCGAAGGAGGAGCAGATGAAGTTCGCCAAGGCGGAGGCTGAGCTGCGCAAGGAACCAGAGAAGAGAGAACTCGACGAGACTGTCGATGCTCAGGCCGACGTTCCAGCAGCTAAGAAGAGCAAGACGCAAGTTGTGTCCTAGATGGCCGTTGTATCATGGAGTTTCTGGAGTCGAAAGGCAGACCGGTCGCCTCGGCGTGAGAGAGTATGAGACACATTATGGCGCAGCAGCCATGCAACGAGCCAGCTCATGACTCGATAGCAAGAGCGGCGAGCATGTTTGAACTCAAAAGTTGAGCGTTGGGTTGTACATATTAGCAGCATGGGATATCCTTTTTCCTTTACCCCCCGTTTCAACCTGCTCCACTACACCTCTCAAGCAAGCGGATGCGTACTCGTTGGAAGGCTCGTTATGAGGATACGTCAATATGCGCCAGAACGGATGAGATGTGTGGTCCCAAGGTATGACTGCACTTTCTCGAGACCGATGGCCCCCCGCCACGGAGTGCCGTCTTCGCAGCATCTTATTGAGAAGGCATATTCCGGCAAGTGACATGCGTACAGCAAACACATGATGTGTACATGAGCGGAACTTGACCGTGGTCGCTGCGGGGTATGGGGACTGAGTTTGGGCCTAATGTGAACGACGCGCCTCGACAACCTGTGTGCGATGTCTCCATTCGAGCCGCCACGAGTCCATCCTGCGGCTTGCGGCCGAGACTCGCACATATATTTGTTGTCATGGCTCATAGGTGCAATCGGCATGATCAATGAATGAGGAAGTGGACCGCCAGGACTTCTAGTTGCTGCTGGAAGCGTCAGACTGTACGTTGTCAGTTCGAGGTAGCTCAACCACGAAGGCGCGACTTGCTCGAATTATAGCAGTGATCATCGGCATGCGGCTGGACGGATTTATTCCTACCTCTCCACCAAGGTGGGGAAAGGTTCTCGCTTGTTGATTTAGGAGGGTCCAATCTGGTACGTTCAGCCTTGCACGGTTTAGCTCGACTCCTCCCAGGTGCCTGCAATATAAAGCTGTGGCCCTTGACGGCTTGCAGTAGTTCACTTGCACGTCTGCTTACTCCTCGGGAATCCTACAGACTCTTACCCAGCAAGATGTCTTCCAACGGCGAAAGTAGCAGCTCAGCAGCAGCGAACAACCCCCAAAGCCTCCCTGCTCTACACACTTCTGCAGAGACGTTCCTCAAGAATGACTACGACTTTATCGTGGTCGGTGGTGGCACCGCTGGGCTTGTAGTCGCCGCTCGCTTGACGGAAAACGAGGACATCAAGGTTGGAGTGTTGGAGGCTGGCAAAAGTCGTCTTGGGGATTTCTTGGTCGACTCCCCTGCCATGTTCATGCAGATGTTCATGAACCCAGAGTACGACTGGTGCCACATGACAGAACCGCAGGTGGGTTTTTGAGACCTTAGCATACCACTGTACCAGCAAGCTAAATCAGTACAATAGAAATTCAACAAGGGCCGTCGCCACCATATTCCACGAGGAAAGGCTCTTGGAGGCTCATCTGCGATCAACTATATGATGTGAGTACCAATGTTACCGCTCCAAGCTGTATTCGAGAGGGGCGTACGAAAAAGGAGGTGCTACAAGAGAGCTTTGGTTGAAGGAATAGCGCCACGAGATGACATGCTGACAATCATCTCTTCGACCAGGTATGTCCGTGGATCGCTTCAAGACTACGATGACTGGGCAATCATTGCTGGCGACGATAGCTGGAATGCAGCGAACATGATGACATACATGAGAAAGCATCAGACTCTCGAGCCCATTGCCGATCATGTCACAGACCGGAGCACTATGCCTTTCGTCGGCGAGCACCACGGCACATCTGGCCCAGCTAGGACATCGTTCAACGATTGGCGTTTGCCAATCGAGGACGACTTCATCAAGGCTTGCGATGAAGCCACCGGAATGAGCAAGAAACCTGTCGATCCATGGAGTGGAGATCACATTGGTTTCTACAACACTCTAGGGTATGTCAATAAAAAACGCAACTGAATCCATTCGTAAAAGAGCTTGGCTGACCAACGATCTTTCACACAGGCTGGTGGCCCGGTCTGGTCCCAACAAGGGCATGCGGAGCTACGCAGCACGGGGATATCTCCAGCAAAATGCCCATCGTCCGAACCTACACGTGCTCACGGAAGCCATGGTACAAAGGATCGAGCTCAGTGGCGACAAGGCCACTGGCGTGACTTTTGTCCACAACGGCGAGACCCACACTGTGAAGACCAACAAGGAGATTCTCATGGCTGCAGGCGCCATTCAATCTCCGCAGCTCCTTGAATTGTCCGGCATTGGAGATCCAGAGATCCTCAGACGTGCTGGCGTTGAGCCAAAGATCGAGAACAAGGCCATTGGAGAGGTATGTCCAATTTTTCAAAATTTCCGTACTTTGTCACTAACGAGGCCTTCGACAGAACTTCCAGGACCATGTTCTCACTATTGGTTGCTGGGAGGTCAAGCCCGGTAACATGACGCTGGAGGCTATTCACAACCCCGCCGTCATGGAGCAGGCACAGAAAGCGCTTGCTGAGACAGGTGGCGGCCCATTGACGAGCGTCTGCACCATGTAAGTTACAGTGAAGGGCAAAAGACACCGGAAGCCAGACTTGAGATAAGACATTGCTAATCATTCTTGCATTTCCATTTAGGCAAGGTTTCTTCCCATACAAGCTGTTCGCCACACCAGAGGAACAAGATAGGGTCATCAAGTCGGTGGAGAAGGACTTGCCGAGCTTGAGACCATTCCAAAGAGCACAATATGGTAAGTCATACTTCCAGACTACTCGGACACGGCTAATGACTTACTCCAGAACGCACCCTTGCGCATCTCCGTGATGACAAGTCCGCCAATCTGCAGCTGGTGCTCGTGCCATCGCACTTTGGCATGGAGGGCGGAATTGAGAACCAGAGCAAAGTGTTCCCAGCTCCCGAATCCCACGAGGATCCCCAGGCCATATCAGCTGCCATGTGCCTACAATACCCTCTCTCGCGAGGGAGCGTGCACATCAAGACCTCAGACGCCAATGATCACCCGGCCGTCGACCCAGGCTTCCTTTCGCATCCCGCAGATGTTGATGTCCTCGCCGCTGGTCTTAAGATGTTGGGCAAAGTCGAACAGAGCAAGCATCTTTCAGACAAGATTGAGAAGCGTCTGTTCCCACCAGCCGGCGTTGATATGAGTGACACTGAGGCGATGCGGGAGTGCGTCAGAGATATTTGCATGTCTGAGTACCATGCCTGCGGCTCTGTCGMCATGGGTGATGCCACAGACTCGAGACTTGTCATCAAGGGCTTGCAGAATGTGCGTTGTGTTGACGCATCTATCTTCCCCAACCACGTTTCGGGCAACATTGTTAGCTCGGTCTACGCGGCTGCTGAGAAGGCTGCGGATATTATTAAGGAGGACYGGCTGCACGGCGCCCTCAAGAAGGCCGCTTAAATCTGTTATATCATCAGGGAGGGCACATTATGTGATTAGCGATATTCGTCGGATTGGCATATGTACCATCTCTCTTGATCTTTATCGCGTTCCTTCCCTCCATACAGTCATGACGCCCCATTTTCCGTAACCGTAATCCTACCTTTTCGTTATAGCGATGGCGTGTTCGGGCTGTTGCGCCAGGCGTTCCACAGGTCGGGCAACCCTGAGACAGCCTCCTCACTTATGCACATCGTTCCATCTACCGCCTTCAAACCTTCAGCGCCCGAAAGACCAAGGGCGGCGAGCCCCATGTAACTGTGGTACAGATCCGGTAAGTCGCCCGGGAACTTGCCAAATCCACCCAACACAGCATGTTGCGTCTTCTGCAACAAGTAACGCTGGACAGCTGTTTTGTTGTACAGATCAGGGTAGCCTAACATGTGGAAAGATCCACATACCCACCAGGCATAGCAAGTGTCTGCCACTTTGTTTGTACGACCATTCATACCAGCATCGAGAGGGTCGAGACCGAACGATAGATTCATGGTCGACTTCTCTGGAGATTGGTGTAGTGGTACAGGCTCTGAACTTTCTGCTTCCGCCGGGTGGGTAGTTGGTTCAGCAGTCTCGGTGTCTGATCCCACGTCCATGTCTGGATCATCAAGATCCGTCTGACGTGCGACAAGCCAGGCAAGCATCGACGGAACGTCAGCCGGACCCTGCGGACGATGCTCGACCTGCATGTGTTTGTCTTTGATGCGGTGGATGAAATCTAAGCACCCCAATGCACAAAAAGTGTAGCCCGCATGTGGTTCGTGGTATCTCTGGTCAGCCAAACCACCCTCGTATGACTTCGATCTTGTTAGCGGAGTGTCTTTCAGGAGAAGCGATAGAACGTGTCGAGTTTCACCTCTGCAGCCTCGATGCAACGAACGAGATCGTCTACTTCAATGTCCTCGACAACGGACCCTTCCAACGTGAGTGAGCCTTCGCTGTCGCCACGCAGGATGTGTCGAATGCCAGTGGCACAATAACCGAATCGTGGGTCTCTCCCGCCTTCAATGTGCCCGCCAACTAAAGTTTCGCCAAATGATCCGTCAGGACGCTGCATTTGCACAAGCCACTGGAGAGTCTGCTTCCGACGCACGCGCTTCATGTCATCTTTGAGGATCAAGAGTGCTGACAAGGCAAAATACGTCGCCGGTATATTGGCAGGATCCCATTTTGAGTTTGCTTCATTCGCCCGCTCGCCAAAGTTCGTCCCAGGCCACATGCGAAAGCCACCCGCGGGATGCTGGCAGTGATAGATCCAGTCTATGTATCCTTGTCTTTCAGACTCTTTGGTGATGGTGTTCCAGGCACCGAGAAGGTCAAGAGCGGATATGATGAAGAACGCCAGGTACATTCGATTGCTTTCGTTGCCAGTGTAATGATGTGGCAGTAGAGTTTTCAGGCATCTCGTCCAGTATCTGATGTGCCGTTCCTGGTCCAAGGACAGTCTGGCTTCGGGAACATTACTCATGCCGCTCATGTCGCCTATGTTTGTTGATGGCAAAAGTTGCAGCTACACTACTTGGAAGGGTCGGCTGGAGGACTTTGCCAAGCATTTTTTTTGCAGGTACCTATCGAAGGTAACAAACTATCCAAGGTATCTAACTACAGCCTGCCTCGTTCATGATCATATCAATCGATTTTGATCGTCCCAAATTCATTTGTTATACTCACCACACATCAGCGACACGTTACATCGAATTGCCATGTGTCATGGATTGTCTGGGGTAACACCAAAGACGTTGCTATAGTGTCTGGTCTGACTTGGTATCGAGCACATGAGACGTCCTTCAATGCGTGCGTCTGACAAGGGACATGATGCTGCAGTAAAAGAGTCGCTGCCGAGAGAACGGAGTCGCAGCAACAGACTCGCGATTGCAGAAGCGGCGCGTGAACCATTTATCATTCGCCTACTCACCAAAGTCAATCGTCCTGGACACGTGAGACTTGCGGACTCGTGTGGCATTACAAAAGATTGCATGYGTTGGGATTGCGAAAGACTGCATGCGTGCAAACAGATCTTGCTGCATATCCACGTGGTGCGTCAATAATGCGTCTTCACAACCGTTGCACTGGCGCATTCAACGGTCTCCTTGAACAAAACGCATCATACAATCTGTCGGATCCTTTCCCTTGGGCTGCACCCCGCTGCGGCACCATGTGCCGCCGCCACATCTATGGTTCGGAGCGTTGGATGGCATGCCAGGTGTTGGAATACCATGGAATGCACAGCAGAATGCTCCGGTTCAAGCAAGCACCAAATGAGTGGCACTGAAGAGGGCAGTGCAGTGTCCCCCGAATGGAAGGTGATCTATGAAGCTGGGAGTGTGAGATTGTCGCGTCCGTGTGATGTCGCTCGCGTGCGGGCGGGCCCCGCGGCGCTGCGGAGCGTGAGGACTCGACTTGGTGCGAGTCATGTCCTGCGGCTAAAATGTTGCAATTGCAACCGCATGCAGGGTGTCGACCCTCGAGCGGACAAACTTCGAGGCGTTTCGATTCCCGTCTCGTCAGGGCGGAGGGGCGGCATTCTTCAGTCTGCTATGCCAAACACAATTGTTTGAAAGGACGCGCAGGAGTCAGTTGTTGATAGGCCCTGAGACGAGAACAAATTTCGCCTAATCAGAATTAATAGATTGCACCACATCCTGTCTAAGGTACTCCTACTCTCTCTCTTTCCCTCTCAATATCGTCCTCCCGTCCCCTCTTGTCTCTCAGCCAACGGCGTCAGGCCTGCCCCTAGTAGGTACGGCAACTAGTTTAGTTCTTGGTGATCGTCAGAGCTACTCGAACCAGAACCTCTCCTGAATCTTCCAGGCTCGCTTTCGTACCTTTGGGATGGATTAGTGGACCAAAGGCTTCGGGGGCAAACGTATTTTCTTGAGGCGGACCTGGAGGTCGTGTCGACAGAGCACGCTTCGGAGCCCACTGGGATCTTATTTGCCATTGACGAAGATTGGGGATCCCGCGCGCGCACAAACACCCGTTTCTGCAGCCAACATCCCTGACCCTGACCCTCGCTCGGCACCCGGAGTTTATCACGCATCGCTCCCGCCGCCGCCGTCGTTGAGATACCTTTTACTGGAGACGGGAGACATATTGTTAATGGTCTGGACTGGGCTTTCTTGGGCCGGCGAGGACAGCACCCAAGCACTTTTGCAGTCGCATGGTGTGCTCTCCATGAACCGCAGCTTCATCACCGTCGTATCTTTGAGTGCGGCACGTCGCCGGTGGTGAGCGGACGGCTGCATACATTGGCGCCGAGCAGCCTGAGCGATGACCTCYACCATGACCTCTACTTCCACCTCGCTTCTCCCTCGCACATCGCGACCACCGCCGAATGGGCCTTTGCCCGCGCTTCCCGTTCCCAAAACCCGCCGCATGTCTACCGATAGCAGCCTCGACGTTGGCGTCGGTTCGCGCCGAAGTTCGACCCCTTCGCAGCTCCCGACTACGACTCCCAAGAAGAGCGCGCTCCCGAACAGATCGGTCACTCCTTCTGGATTGCCTACGCCTCGGCCTTACAAGGCCAATTCCACGCCGTCGATTCCTACAATCAGCAGCAATCCGCCCGACGTACCATCAATCACTACCTCGATACCCAAGACGATTCGCAAGACTCCTAGCATAGGCACTTTCCCTCTACCCCCAAAGGGTAGCAACTCTCGTGTGACCAGTCTTCCTCCGAGTCCGCTGTCTGCCTCTACAGCTTCGGAAGGTGCATCTGCTCAGCTGCCGGCTGTCAAGAATAAAAGGGACACATCAAAGCACAGGAGCGCGGAAAGTGGCTTGAAGAAACCCAAGTCACGAAGTTCAGGCTATGGCGTGCGTCCAAGACAGTCCGGCACCAACTTGACCGGATCGCCTAGTCTGCTGAACGGCACTGGCGACAGCAATTTGATCTCGAGCGGTGGCAATGGCCGAATGACGGACAGTCTGCTCAGTCTGCCCTCTCCGCCGCGAAGTCGAAGCTCATCTGCACATGGCTCGCATTTGGATGGTGGAGACGACAGAGGTCGATCAAGGCACAACGACGCTTCTGCGGATGCTACGGAAGACGTGGATGATAAGGACATCAAAGGCAATGTTCTGGTCAGCGTTCGGGTGCGTCCAGATGCTGGTAATGAAGAGGTCGCGCCGGAAGGCGAATGGATGGTGGATGGGCGGCGCTCTCTGATTTCCTACAGAGGGAGAGAAGGCGGCGACTATCGATATGATAATGTGTTCTCACCCCACGATCAAAACGCTAGGGTTTACGACAACGCCGCCAAACGACTCGTGCGGCGAGTCATGGAGGGTTATCACGGGACAGTCTTCGCCTATGGCATGACCGGAACTGGAAAGACGTTCTCCATGCAAGGCACTGCTAACTCACCTGGTGTGATCCCGCTTGCCATTACCGACATTTTCTCCTACATTCGCGAGAATCCCAGTCGCGAATTTCTCCTACGTGTCAGCTATCTGGAAATATACAACGAGAAAATCTACGATCTGCTAAACCAGTCTACCCCTGGCGCACAACAAGAAGAGATCAAGCTGCGTGAAGACAGCAAACGTGGAGTGTACGCCACTCCTCTGAAGGAGGAGATCGTGCAATCTCCGAATCAACTTCTGCGAGTCATTGCACGTGGCGATCTCGCACGAAGGACTGGCAGCACGCAGTTCAATGCCCGGTCTTCTCGTTCACACGCCGTCGTGCAAATCGTCGTGGAATCAAGAGCCCGCGCTCAAGACCATGGCGCCCTCGCTGACAAAGAGTCTCGAAGGGCGGATCGGATCATGCCTGGTGGTGTCCTGGTATCCACGCTATCGCTTATTGATCTCGCTGGATCTGAAAAGGCCGCCGACAACAAGGAGAGGCGCACGGAGGGCTCGCACATCAACAAGTCACTCCTGACCCTGGGTACTGTCATCGGAAGGCTGTCGCATGATGATGAAAAGGACGAGAAAGACGGGGCGAAGAGCTCTGAGAAGGGCTTGAAGCACTTGCCATATCGAGACAGTAAACTCACACGCTTGCTGCAGCCTGCGCTATCCGGGAACTCCCTGGTGTCGATTTTGTGTACTATTCAGCTCTCGTCGTCGGGCACCAGCGCAGCGCAAACAAGCTCTCACACAGGTGAAACGATTAACACATTGAAGTTTGCGAGTCGAGCGAAGAACAACATCGTCAGCCATGCGAAGAAGAAYGAGTCTAGCTCTAACAGTGGCGACCCGGGGAGTAGAGCGCTGCTTGACCGATATCGTATTGAAATCCAGGAGCTCCGAACACAGCTGGAACAGCAGAACAAAGGCAAGGAGGACGCAGAGGAACTTGACGAGATTGAACAGGATCGGAAGATGGAGGCAGAGTTGGAGCGCCAGGAGCACACCAGGCATGAGGAGCAGATGCTGGAGATGCAGCTTGCCCGAACAGCTCTGAAGGAGCGTATTAGCCACCTGAACCGCCTCATTCTGTCGTCAAAATCGCTGGGAGTCAACTCCGGACGATTCTCGAGTGCAAGTTTGCCATTCGATCCCCGGACAAGCACATACAGCAATGTACAATCCGAATATGGCCGACCGGTCAGTATAAGGAGCAGAGACAGCTCGCGTAGCTTGAATCGCGATAGTACAGCGACCGTCGAGGTTCCGCTTCCACGCGATAATCTTAATAGGACCATGTCCGGTGCCTCTCTCACGGTGGGCACCCTTCCGCCCGCACATGCCTTACGCATAACAACCGACGACAGTCCGCCAGCAGACGAGGATGAGGACGGTGAAGACTCTGGCGGTGTCGACGGCGATGGAACTGCGAGTATGATACAACAGAACCGTATGCTCCAAGCAGATCTCGCCGACAAAAACAGATATATCGCGACGCTAGAGAAGCGACTATTGCAGGCCCGGAGAACTAGTCACAGCCGTGTCAGCATGCACTTCGCCACCCGCGTTGGCGCCCCGGAGGATAAAAGTTTGGAACTCCTTCTGCATGATAAGGATCGCGAGTTGGACGAGTTGAGAGCAAAACTGGATGATCAGGTCCGCATGGTCACGGCCCTTCGAAGTGCCGCAAGAAAGCGCGACATGTTCRATGATAGGAAGAGCAATGTGACCTCGGCGAGTGAAGACACCACGCGACCGAATACATCTAGCGCTGCGGACAGCGTCCCCGACCTGAACAGTGCTTCTTTCCGGAACAGCAATCGGTCGTCCGCAAGACGGAGTACATCTCGCCAGAGCAGCTCTCGCTCAGTGACTGTCGGTGGCCACCGAAGCACTCCTTCCAATGCCACAAATGCCAGTCGGTCCAGCTCTTCCGGCATGGCGAACTTTTCGAAAACACCCCTGAGTCCAGTGGCTCTCCTCTCATCGGGACATTCGTCCATTAATTCCCACGACGGCGAGCGTATGGCCAAAGAAGTAACCGTAACCAGAAGCGGAATACGCCGCAAGAGTGTCGATGAAATGACTCAATTGTTGGACCAGATGATCCAGGACAAAGTCGAGAGTGGCAGTCTGTTGAGAGGCGAGAGGGGAAGCCTGAGAGTAAGACACGACACAATCCTTCTGCAGCAGATTGCGGACGTCGTGGCCGTCAATGCTGGTGCCGAGAAAGACACTGAAGAGGCCACTACGACACCTGCTCGCCCTTGATAGCCTCTGGGACAACGGACATGCTCGGCGTGGCTGCTGATTGTCACATGTGCTGTGCGAGACGGAGTTACGCCTCAGAGATGAACGCCTCAAAGATGAACGAGTTCCGACTGAGGTCTTTTGCTTGTTTTTTGAGACGATGATGAGCCACGCATTCTGTCACTTTTTTTCCTTCTCACACTTTTGTTAGGGTGCTTATGGTCTGGCGGTCGTGCGAAATACCCCCGAAGACTTGTCCACTTTGGACTGGTCTCTGTTTCTTGTAAGATACCTACTTATTATCGTGTGGGGGCGAATGAAATGAATTTGAGAAAGGACGAACATTCCCGAGCATGTGTTCCCGCTGCCATACCTTCATTCTTCTCAAGCTGGAAAGCCTCGCAAGAGGATTCTCGTATACACGATCCGCGCTGATCCAACATGTATCATGATGCATGTCCGCAACAAGGTGTGCATCAACGAGAAATGTACCTCACGTGCTGAACCACGTTATACAATGATTTGTTTGTCTCCGTCGGCAATAATGATGATAAATTTGAGATGACGTTGAAGTGAATCTCATCGCAGAACCATCATTGGAACGTGACGCCCCGTCGATCAACCGACTCGGTCCGGTTTTCTTTAGCTCCGCATAATTGCAGATCAACTTTGACAGGTTTCGTCGACCCTCATCTGCTGAGCGAACCTCACCTGTGCGAATCGTGCTCCCCTTCAGGCCTCAACACCATCAAGACCGCAGCCCGATGTCTCCGCGGATGAAATGTCGTCACCGACTCAGCACTGCAATAACGGTCAAGTCCAAACCCTGCACCCAAAAGACCCTGTAACAAGGGGGACAGATGGCCGCGCCCGGCTTGTTTCAGGTTGAGAAGCCCGTGTGGCTATCGCACCTGCACCGCACATATCCATCCCAGCCCAGCCTTTCCTAGTGGTCGGTGCAAGGAGTAACAAGGACAGACATACGTAGGATCTTCGTACGGAGATCCGTCCCACGCAATCGTAGCGGCCGCTGCGGAACAGCCATCGGCTGGGTCAGGCTGCATGGCCGCGGTACTTTGTAGGTCTTTCTGCTGTGCGACTTCCATCTTTCCATTTGCATCTGCATCTGCTTTATCGCTGTGCGATTGGGACGTTTATCCTGCTGTTGCTCATTTACCCGTTACATTGAACGACACGGAGCTGGCCTCGGTCGTCTGCAATCGCTCCTTCTCCGATATCTCATTGCCATATCCGCGGGTCACAGCATCGAAATTCCATCAACGTCAGACGAGGAGGACGGGGTTGTCAGCAAGACTGATCACGGTGCTTTGTGATTCTATTTCCGCACCTACCGCATGCGGGCCTCACAGCGGATCTAGGAGCTTGTGGAGGAAAATTAATCAGGTTACCGTCAGCGATTACTGGGCATACTCGCCTGTGAACTACTGGGTTCTGACTGCCGGCTTGTGCAAAAAGAGAAAAGGCAAATACATTTGGGAATCTCTCGAGTTGATCAGCAGCCATGAGGGACCGACGCAACACCATCCTTTCGGCATCATCAACAGCAAGTTCGGACCCTCCAGCATCACCGCCCTCCATCAGAGTTATTCCAGATGACAAGAAGCTGTTCAGCTCGCCGCCACCATCGCCACTTCTGCCGGCTCCCGTTACTAGCGACAGGAGGATCAAAGCCTCTCTCAGACGCAGCATGGCTGTCAAAGGCTTGATCGTCGCATGTGGAATGGTTGGTTTGTATGTTTATGTACTGCAAGGCCTCATGTATCCGGTGCCATCTGCCACTGCGAATTTTGGTAAAAGCATCGACATTGTGGCCGGCAATCCTCTTCCTGGCGAGCCAACTGCCCTTGTTGTCGTCGACTCGGCTGCGAGGTCCCAATGGACGGTCTGGATACCTCACAATCAGACATTCCCACTCTCTAGTCAAATCTATGCGGATATGTGCAAGCAGGGCAACCAATTAAAAAGCAGTATTGAGACAAGCACTCTGTCTTCAGGGAAGCAGCCGTGGTGGCGAAAGCAGGGCTACTACGCCAAAGATCGAACGTTCCTCGACATAACTGACGCTGAGAGGACTGGGGTATTGCCCAAGTCCAGGAGCATGGAAAACGTTTGTGAGACGAGCCTCACCTTTGTGCTTGGTGCAGAAGATGCGAGCTTCGGCAAATCATTACTGCTTCTATGGATGAGCTACGGACTCGCCAAAAAGGAAGGCCGGGCCTTCTTTTACGACGATTCGCACTGGGCTTGGGGAAAGTACATCTCTTACTTCGCGCCGCCTCCAAGCCCGAAGTGCGTTCGGCCCCCAACGCATCACATCGTGCCATGTCCTCACACTGCAAGGCACATTGTCGTGTCAACGGCTACAGCTCCATTCACGTTCGGCGAAACTTTTGATCGCGAATTTCGAGACGCTCGCAAGCATGGCCTTGCATCACAGTCGCGGATTTTCGACCTCATTCGTTCCGGTTACAATGATCTGTTCGTTCTGACGGGAGAGGACGCTTTGTATGCTCAATCGCGAGTTGCAAAGCTGAAGGACGAAGCTGGCACCAGCCGCATGCTCGCTGCTCAGATTCGCCGTGGCGATAATCATCCCTCGGAATTCCAATATCAATATAGCTATCTTCCATTGGAACGATATCTGGATGGTGCGCGCTTGCTAAGCTCAAAACTCAGCCCAGGCGCTCTGAGTGGCTCCAAGACTCAACTGCTTGTCGCTTCAGACGATCCCAACATTCTCACTTCGCCAGAGCTACAGCAAGCGGACTCTGAATCTTTCACGATCCACCGAGCGCAGGAGCGCATACAGCTTGCTACCAAGGACGTTCTCGATCAGTCCTCTCCGGTACAGTCATTACGCAAATCAGGTTCAGCGTACGTCAAGCATGTTGAGGAGAACTCGGGATGGGAGGGGGGCTTCTACAGCGCACTTTTCTATTCACTGGGTGGTGCATCCGAGAACAACGTCCCCGAGCAAGCGATGCTGTTGCGTCGGCTTGTCGGTCGAGCCTACGTGCTGGACCTCGCAGTGCTTGGGGAGAGCGATGGTGTTGTATGCGCTAGCAGCAGTGCTGGTTGCCGTTTACTTGCTGTTGCCATGGGCTGGGACGCTGTGAAGGCTGGGAGATGGATGAATGTGGATGATGGGAGGGTCTGGACTTGGAATGGTCAGCGATAAGATCCTGGCTGAGACAGTGGTCTTGTGGTTTGAATGTAGCATTTAGCGAGGGCATAGCGAAGGCGGAACAAGATACCCCTGGGATACTGTATTGACTAAATGTACTATCATGTCCGATTGCTCGTGGTCTTCTCTTATGTGAAATTGCTGCCGACTGCCTCGACGAGTAGAATAGAATCGCCCTTTCTGCAGTACAGCTTCTGCTCGGCGCCCATCATCACATCTTGGTCGCCTTCCGCGCATTGGTCCGTTCTGGCCGCATGTTACCAGCGCCATACACGCCGTCGATCATCTGCCATGGGCGTTGCTTGCCTAGTCCACCATGAATGCGCCTCCCAGATGCCCGAGCCTTCATTCCATCATCATGATTCGCAATAAGAAGTATAGCACTTCAGAAGTGATCATCTGGTTCAAATCCGCATCTCATCTCATCGCAGCGTGTCCCCGTCCCTCTGTCACCCCAAACCGCCAACAACGCTTCGCCATCGACCCTCTGAACCGCAGCTCCACGATGAGGAACTCAAGACTTATCTCGTAAATCCGGAATTGACAAAAGTCCCTCACGTTCCCTTCCCAATCAACCCTTTCAACTCGCCTTCCAGAACCTTGATCTCCTCTCCCTTCTCCCTCTTAACCTCCATACTCTCCAACTTCAACCAACTCCAATACAACGCTTGGAATGTACCAGTGGCGATTAGGAAGTTGAAGAAAACGGCACGTCCGAGACCGCCGCGGTAGAATTCTCGATGGGGATTGGGTGTGGTTGATGATGGTGGTTGTTGCGGTGGTGGTCTTTGACTTGAATTTGCGCGGCGCGAGGTTGTTGAGATTCTGGGAAGAGCGCGGTTCAATAGAGGGCGGAACATTGCGTGCTGGGTTGTTTGGATGGCGATGTTGAGTTGTAAGGTGGAACTATATGATGTGGTGGAAGGTGGAAGTGAACGCGAGCTCGGCTCGCTAGCTTGCTTGACCCTTGAAAGCGATGTAGTAGTTCTAGGAGCAACCATTGACGGAGGATTTCAAGACACAAAGACGACTGTCAGATGGGGCATGGTGTACATGGAAGGAGTGGATAGTAATTTGACATTGAACACGCCATCATAGCACGTTTTGACTTTTGTTCATACATCGTGCCAACATCTTGGCGAGGTATCTACAGAAAGCAACGGCGGACTAGTCCCGCCATTCAATCTATCGCACAGGGGTTTTCCATCACGACTCCTGCGCTATGCAAAGTCCTTGATCCATCAGCTGCTCACATCCTCTCCCGCGCTCTGGGAGCCGCGCGAATGATGTTATCCACCCGCAACAAAAGCTCCGCCGCCTCGCTGGCACTGCTAACAACTGCCTTCTTAAGCTTGTGAGCCTCAATGACACCCAACTGCCGCATGTCCGCAATACCACCTCCTGGGCGCATCAAGTCCAGCCCGCTTGATGACATGCCGGAGTAATGGCTCTTCCGTAACCGCGCAACTAGATCCGCGGAATCGAGACCTGCGTTGTCCGCAAGAATGGTAGGAAGCTGGCGGAGAGCCTTGGCGAAGCTATCGACCGCAAGTGCTTTCTTGCCTGCCACGTTCTGTGCAGCTTGATCGACAGCCTTGGACATCAGCATCTCTGCGCAGCCACCGCCGAGTGTGGTCTTGGGCTGCTTAACGGTCTGTGACAGAACGGCGAGGGCGTCGTGCAAGCTACGCTCGGCTTCATCAAGGAGCTGCTCTGAGGAGCCACGAAGAACGATGGTGCAAGCACGTCCAGCCGCRACGCCAGAGAATCGGATGAGGTTGTCCTCACCAATGATGACTTCCTCGATGAGATCACAGTGGCCAAGCTTAACATGCTCGGGGTGGTCGAACGTGCTGGTAATCTCCGCGCCGGTGACCAGTGCCAATCTCTCCACACCATCGAAGTCTGCGTGCTCGATCGAGGAGATTCCAGCATCAGAGAAGAGTTGCTCGGGCCAGTTGTAGATGAGTTGTCGGTTGACGAAACAGTTGATTCCATGCGACTTGATCTTCTCGACCTTGGCCTTCATCTTCTCACGCTCGGCCTTCTCCAGCTCTGCCAGCTTTCCTGTGCTCTCCACCTTGACTCTCGCACCAAAAATCTTGACCTTGTCCGTGTCCATTGATGTATTTGCGACCAGAATCTTCGCATTCTCAATGCGCTTGGGTTGACCAGTGCCAAACTTCTTGTCCAGGATGAAGCCAGAGTCAAGGTAGGAGTCTGATAGCTTTCCACCTGCCTTCTTGATGATCTGAATGTGTGTGAGGTCGGTTGAGCCACGCATACGGAGGACAGCGTCCACAGCGAGCTCCGAGAACTGATCTCTGTCCTGCGCCAGAACCTTTGAGCTGAGCGTTGTCCGGGAAATAGCAATCAGGTCTCTTCTGAAAGCCTCGAGATCCTGACTGTGGTCCACTGCGCTCTCCTCCAATGCCTTGAGCGCGGCAACGCTTGCTATCCGGTAGCCCTCAATGATGGTCTGTGGGTGGATCTTCTGGTTGACCAGAATTTCTGCCTCGCGCAGCAACTCTGCAGCCAAAACTGCTACACTTGTTGTGCCGTCTCCAACTTCATCGTCCTGTACTTTTGAGATGTTGACCAGTACCTTTGCCGCTGCATTGTCTAGTGCCACGCTCTTGAGAATAGTCGCACCGTCGTTTGTCACCATAATCTCGCCGGTTGATGCACTCTGGAGGATCTGATGAATGTGTTGGTGAACAAATCTAGCGACCGACCAGGCGAAAGGAGCTCACCTTGTCCTGTCCCTTGGGACCCAGCGTAGACTTCACCAAGTCTCCAATGGCGATAGCTCCGACGAAGGCGCTGTTGCAAGGTCAGTACACTGGCGGTAGACGTTCCCTATTGTCTCCATACCTCAAACGGGCATTCTCGCCACGCTCCTCTGTGCTCCCTGCTTCGAAGATGTTCGACATGATGTAAAACGAGTGGGGTGGTGTTGGCGTAACTTGTTGGGTCACGTCTTCGTCTTCGCGTCCTAGATWCAAAAAAGCTGTCCGTGGTCGCAGTCAAGGCAAATAAGGTTTCGGATCTCTTCCGAGCGTAACAACCTCGCCCTTCCTTCGCTTCCACCTCCACATCCACCACTCAGCCTTGTCGATGCATACGCGTATGACACTTGCAACGTCTTGTCTCCATGGACAGCAGCTACTCGATATCTATCTTGGAACACCTCAGGCAAGAGAGTAAAGAACCAACAATGAACGCGAACGCGAGACGCATGTGATTCCGTTTGCAATGCTTTACAGACGAGAAATCATGAAGCTCGGAGCTCACCAGGACACTTGGCGGAACATCCACAGTCTCTCGGCCCATGTCGTGCTACTCACTCGTCGCTCGCAGGATCGCATATATAAGCGCCCAACAGCTKCTCGCCAAAGGCACTACACCTGCAAATGCCAAACATCATGCCACTATCTTACAAGTCTGTGCTGCTCTAAATACGATAAGCACATGTTACTATCGAAGTTGCCCATGATGGCGAGGTCCAATCAAGTTTGCAGGATGTGTATGGTGCAAGCGAATGGCGGCTATGCCCTGTCCCGCCGTGCTGTTGCGCCAGAGCCTTGTTGTTGCATATGGTGCTAGTCTAGACCTCAGCCTTGCCATGCTGACCTGCCTCTCTACTGGCTGAAATTTGAGGAAGGCCGTATCCATGGAAGACTAGCAATGCACGTGAATGAATCAGGCTGCGCCGATGATAGCTGGGCTGATAACTCATTCCAGCTACATCAGGAACCCGGCATCTTGGTCTTCCGCATACAATTAATATACTTACCACGCTTAAGATGACAAACGAAATATACAGCAGGGTCGAAATCGAACGCCTCGACGGCGTGCAATCCCGCAGCGGCGCTGCGTTCCAGTCCTCTCGCGGTACGTCCGAAGGTGCCGAATCGAACCTGTATGTAATACATTCATTGACACATCAACTACTGGCAGTCCCGATTAAAGTGAACAAGAGTAACTACAAGCCCGTGGCATTGAGATTGTCGTCGCTACTTGTGCTGTTTGCATTCACCATTTCCCTGATTGGACTCCTGCAGTACGCGCTTGTACAGCTTCCGAACATACAAGGCAGGTTTGGTATCGACACGTTGAAGGATGCGAAGGCGTCTATTGAGAGTGAAATATATCGGAGACAGGCATGGCATGAAACGGGAAGCTTAGTCCGGGAAAGTCAAGAGAAACGCGGAAGTATGTCTCCCGATACCAAGGACAGTACGGGCACTCCGCTAGCATTGTCATTGAGCATATCCATGCCGCCAACCCGGTCTGAGGATGATTATTCGCCCAATGAACGCTCTCTCAACCTGGCCGAGAAAGTAGCAGCTGTATTTGATGAGCAGCGTACAGAGGCAATGAGGCATGTGGAAGTCCGCGAGGAAACTACAGCGGCGCCAACAGCGGCAACAACATCGAGCGATGAATTGGTCGCCGAAACAAGATCCGCGCAAGAGACTGAACTCACTTCGATAAGTACTGCTTCCAGCAGTTATGTGGCACCGGAGCCAACGATACCACCAGTAGGTGCGCCTCCACCTGGCGTGTATGTCCCGGAAGAAGAAACAAAAGGAGTCGTGGTCTTCCGATGGACTCCCGTGCAGGTGTTTGTCGGTACCTATCTTGCTGTTTTGTTAGCAGTTTTTTATCGCATGATTGTTGCTATCGTCCAGACGCAGCTTCGCCTCATTGACCCATTCAGGCAACTCGCAAGCTCAAAAGGGGCTCTGGCTTCGTCAGCATTATTCACTTCGTACCATGCGCAAGCTGTACTTGGGCCTCTTGTGGCGCTGCGAAGCGGGAGATATACGCTTTTTGCGATTGGTGTTGCATGCTGGACAAGCTGCTTGCTACCCGCCTTTGCTTCCGAAGCCGTGTTTGTCGACACGAATTGGGACTGTCCAGATCCCGAGGTTGGAACTCGGAATGCCTGCCCACCGAGAATAACAGCTTCCTTGTCAGTCATTCGACTGCTGCAAGGCTTGTTGAGCTTTGTAGCTGCAGTCATACTTGGATCGATCTTCGCGCTCCGTCGAAAGACCGGATTAGACGAGGACCCGAGCTCCATCGCTGCTGTCGCGAAATTGATGGGAAATCCCCAGTTTGAGGATGACCTGAAAGTGTTGCCATCGGAACCAGGCACCACACTTGCATCAATGAGGCAGGAGATAGGTCACAAGAAGTACAAGCTCGGTACCTGGATCGACCGCTCTAATGAGCAACACTACGGCATGATACCTGCAAGTACTGCGGATCGTGATTTCGAGGGAGATGCAGCTCATCCGGCTCATCAATCTACCACAGTGGACTGGTCAAGCACAGCAGCAAGATACCGACCTGTCGATCCTCGATCGTCTGCCTACAAATATGTGGGACACGAAAAACGATGGCGATATGCAGACTTCGTGCTACTATTGCTGGTGACTGGAGCGTTCGGTGTCGTTTTGGCATATCGTTTCGCCACTGGCGATAAAGGCTTCAACAAATTCTTCAGTAGCAGTACCTTCGGCCCACGATTCATCCTGACCGGAACTGCAACCGTCATTGCAAACATATGGGGTGGCGTCGAACAAAACTCGATGGTTATGGCACCTTTCAATCAGTTGGCCAACGGTCCAGCGTCATTCGACACGCTAAGCTTCTCCCCTACGATAACGCCAATCCTTTCAACCTGGAGGGCCATGTCGCGCGGYTATTGGTTCGCTGGCGCGGTCACGATCATGACGCTGTTGGCAGAGGTGCTCAGTATCGCCATCTCCGGTGTGCCATTTGCTACAGGTCAAACTTGGATGAATTTCTTAGTCGTCACTTACATTTCGTTGGCGATTCTGGGTGTCATGATCTTGACTGCGATCGCCGTCATTTCTCACAGAAAATGCGAGCCGAAAATTCCGGTCGTTCCAGATACCCTGGGCGTAAAGATGAGCTATTTGGTTGGCAGCAGAATGTTGGTGAACTTTGATGGCAATGCAGGGGTAGCGGGTGAGAACTGGCTGAGAAGTGGTCGCTACAAATTCGAGTCAGTGGTCGAGAAGGACGGGTCACACTGGTGGAGGATTGACCAGATTGCACGTCGGGGTGGTGATTAGTTGACTCCTTTGTCTGACTTTGCCTAGATGCCTGTCGTGAGARCAGCGTTCAAAACGCCTGCTGTCGTCCATATCGAGATCTCACCGGTGTGAGAGATTACTGGTCGGTATGTCCAGGGAGACCTTCTGCCTGTGTAGCTCTCACAGAATTGATCGATGGCAACGTCAGTGATGCCTCCCTCACATATGGCCATATGATTAGGGTTGGGGTAGTGCTGAACTCTGCCAGGAAGGTCGATCGAACTGTCTTGGCATTGTTGCAACCTCCTTGCCTCCATCGTTGACATCATCTACCGACCACTTACTTCCTCCGCCTCTACATGTCTCAATCAACGACATGGCCACCGTCTGCGGGACTGACTACAAATGTAGTTTCACGGAAGGATGCTGTGCTTCAGTGTTTCTCTTCAAAACACGTTGCAGCACCCGCCGCCACCGTATTCGAAGCGATCCTCCGTGTTGAGGATTACCACAAGTGGAACAGATGGGTGCCCAAAGCCCAAATCATCAGCCAAAGCCCTTCAGATGATCCCAACGTAGACATCAATGACCTGAGCCGCATGCGTTCAGGAACGATTATGAACTTCCCCGCCATTATGGATGCCAAAAAGCCAGAGAAAGTGAGCGACGCAGAACTGCAAGTCACGGACATTTCAACTCCTAATAGCCCATCCGAATACGTCAGTAAGGAAATCCTGGAAACTGACGGGAGCTTCACTGCGGACTTGAGCAGAGTGTACAGGGTATCCTGGGCCCTGCACGGCGGGTTCGTCGCGCGTGGGCTCAAGACCGAACGTTTCCACGAGGTCATTGTCACTGGAGAGAACGAGTGCGAAGTCAGGACGTGGGAGGTCATGGGGGGAGTGTTGGCTTATACGGTCAAATGGATGTTTCGGGCAAACTTGCGGGAGAATTTCGAGCTTTGGATGACCGACCTGAAGGCCTGGAGCGAGAAACTGCATCTTGATCAAAGTGCCTCAACGTGAGCTCTCTTGTGCGGCAATATTTTTTCGAGATTGGTTGCACATTACCTGTCGTAGCCAACGACTCTATTACTTGTAGAAACCCCGGGAGAGAATGCTAGTCTAGCGACGACATTCAGTTTACAATGCATAGGTCCTGGCATCTGGAGATGAGTGCACGGTCGTATGTTTTGCAGACAGTCAGGAGAGCAGAATTGAACATTTGCCTTTTCTCGAACCACAGTGCTCTCATATTGTCGTATAACTTGATTTGAGGTTGAATGCTGCGTAAGTGAGTCGCATGGCAACCGTGGAATTGGGCAATGGTTGCAAGATGACTGCATAGAAACCGATCGTGCTGCTCTACCGCTTCAACACGATGAGCCTGTCAATTTGAAGTCGGGTTGGTAGATGTTCCAGTGGCGAACTCTTCCGCGAGCGATGTGGGAGAGGAGACATCTGCAAAGGCCAAGACCTGGCCTTGATATTCGTATACACGATGTACAACTACGGATGTCAATCAACGGTACAATCAAATTGACATTTCAGGTAGCAACCTGCGATGATTCCGCGTTGTTTATTGGATTCGAGTTAGGACAAAGCTTACACACCGGCTCCATTATACTGGAAACTGGAATGTCCGAATGTTCTGGTGTAAAAGGTAGCGACAGAGACGATACAGTAAGGTCAAAATGAGCGAGAAGACGTACGCTTAACCGAACCAATCTGTTCTCACAAGTAGAACAGGACACATGAAGAGAGCGTTGAGCAATTTGTTCTTCAATAAAATCAATCAAGTGGGTATCATCGACCAGTCCCGTTACGCCTGTAATGCATCCCAGTTCAAGCAGTAATAGCACCCTCGTTCGCGCCCTCCAAATGGAGTAAGCCCTTGCGGTATTCCCAGTAATTCTTCCGAATCGGGTCGTACATGCTCGCCAGCAGGTCCAGCGCCTCTGCAGCTTGGGCTTTCCCACCCTCTTCCTCAGCCAGCACGTCTGCCAGTAGATCCAAGGCAAAGCTACTCCTCACACCCTCTGCCTTGCTCAAGTCTGCGTACTCCTCCACAAAACTCTTCAGCCCTGCCAAAGGCATCCCACTCTTTTTCACGATCCCGCGTAAATAGCTCCAAGGACTCTGATTCTGTGGTGCCTGCTTCACAGTCCTCTTCACCAGGTCAATCTCTCTCTCGCAGATCTCTGCATTCTTCACGCCTTCCACCGGCCCACCGTCCGCCTCACTGCGTGATTCGCGCCCGTTGATGATATACCACCGATGATTCCACGCACTGTTGTTCCTGACATCCTTCGCGAGCATCCTCTCCGTGAAAGCCAACTCTCCCTCATCCCACAGATTGAACCTCTTGACCAACCACTGCCTATAACTCCACACATGGTAGTTCTTCCCATCTAGACCAAACATCTTCTCCACAAACTCCGCTTCGCCTTCACAGCTGCCAATCTTGTCGATGATGAGGTTCCGATGATGCCAGATTTGGTAGTTCTTCTGATGTGATAGGGCGATTTCGTTGAGCCACTCGAGTTCGTCTTGGAGGTTGTAGTCCAGTGCAAACAGGCATTGTGCGCGGTAGAGCCAGACGGTGTAGTGAGCCGGATTCATATCGATGAGATCTTCGGTAAGCTCAAGTACGCGAGGAGAAAACTCGTTGACGGCCATAACGGCACGCAGGTAGGACATGCACTCGCCGTACTCGTCACTGTATGCGATGGCCGCAAGTGGGTTGGGACCGCCTTCGTCGGTTGGGAGAGGCACGATATCAGCCCATTCCGGGTCATCGCTGTATTTGCCCATGACGATGGTCGGTCAGTGTTGCTTGTGGAGACCGATGTCGAGGTTGGAGCGCGAAGTTGCAAGGAGAAGAAAGAGAGTTTGATGGCGGGGTTTGGGCGTGGGGTGAGTGAAAGAACGTCCGCTTCAGAAGAACAATACCAAGACATTAAAGACTGGAGTGGAGAGGGGAGACGAGAACCATCGAGCAGGGACCATGTGAATGGGAAAGGCCTTGTAAATGATCATGATTATATCGAGGTAATGGTTGTGGTATGAAAACCATCCTAATAACAACCCAAGGCACACTCGTCGTATTTCCATCAACCCTATCCCTCAGTGTGCAACATCCGCATCCCGCGAGCAGCATCGATGCACACTCTTGCGTACTTTGATGCTCCCTTCCGCTACGCCCGTTCTTGACCCAACCATGATCTGGCACAATCTCACGAGTAAGCGCGACGTGGAAAGCTGTCCCCACGTTCGGTCTAAGATGGCAGAATCCGGGGAGGCCATTTCCTATAGCTGCCAAAGCATCGGAGGAAGATTGACCAGGGCTTGAGCCGGCGGTAGGCGATGATTACTGCAGACACTCTCTTCGTGGGGAAAGGCGTGAGATTGAATCGCATGGGGGTTGGTTGGGCAAGCAATCATATTGCACACGACCAAGCTCATTGCAGACACCACGTGAAAGAAACCCGCGCACGCTCCGCATACTCATCACTTATTCAACCTGTCAAGGTCTCCAATACTTCCATTCCTCTGTTCCATCATCGTTGCCATCACCTACCAGATCCTCCACTCCCTCCCTGCCCTCTGCCGCTAGGAACATATCCTGATCGATGTCCTCATCTCTGATGACTGCCGGATACAACACACCTACTCCGTCTCCACCCAGTGTCGTTTGGTATTTCGTGAAGCCTTCCTCCTCCAGTTGCCTCACAAGCACGCTGATYGCAGAGTCCGTCAATGAGTGAGCGGCTTCGCCATTCAGCTGACTGGATTCTGGTGATGCCTCTGGCTTCAATAAAGTGATGGCACAGCCTCCACCTCCAGCTCCAGTGAGTTTCGTCCAGCCTACACCCGCCTGATCCACCAGATACCGCAATCTCTCCAGTCGCGGGTGGGAGACACCGAGACTGGTGAGAAGGCCATGGTTGACATTCATGAGTTCTCCAAGATGTGTGATGGACTCGCGAGATCGCGGATCAAAATCGTCGCTGGTGATCTTGTCGTAGACGGATCGTGTAATGCTATCGATTGCATTTAGGATGCCCTCGACGACCGTGGGATGCATAGTTTTCAACTGCCCAACTTTCGCAACCTCTGCAGCCGTGGACTTTGCCTGGCAGGTGTCGACTAGCAATAACGGAAGCTCGGGGAAGTCGCGTAGAATCTCAACTGAGGGTGGCTTGTTGTAGTCTGTTCGCTGAAACATTACAGCATGACCATTCGTGGCGACTGTATTGTCCACTCCGCTGGGATTGCCATGAATGAGCAGCTCACCGACGAATGCCCAACGATTGATCCTTTCCAACTGTTGTTCTGCCTCGGTGCTCTGCTGATCTGCATGTGGCCCAGAGAGAGCTCGAGATTGAACCAGCAGCGCAGCTGCAATACACACACTTACACTCGCACTGCTGCCCAGGCCTGCTCCGATTGGTATCGTCGAACGCATAGCATAAACAGCACCGGGTGAGTGCTCTGAGCCGAGTGAGAGGAACAGATAGAGAAATGCACTTGCGGCAGACTGATGGATCTTCTTCTTCTCTGGCGAAGCCTCATCAGCACCCACAGATGCTATATGCGGCTGCATGACCTCCACCAGCTCTTTATCCAGCGTCGTAACCAAATCATAATACTTCTTCTTCCGCGGCGCAAACTCCCTCCAAGGCAAGTCTGCAATGTTCCATGTGTGATCCAGTCCGATATCCGTGAACTTTAGGCTGATCGTCTTCTTCGACTTGGATAGTGTGGTGACGAGGAGATATGTGCGAAGGGAGATGGCAGCAGCGATCGCCGCTTTTCCATGCACGACTGCATGCTCGCCGTAGACAATGGTCTTGCCCGGAGCGGAGATGATGAAAGCAGGTGCTAGCGGACTGGACTCCTTTCGCTTGTGTCGCGGCCGATCTGCTAGTAGTTTCGCTGTCCTTTCGGGGCTCGAGTCATCTTCGGTCTGGCATTCGGTATCGCGTGTGGGGGATTTTGAGGAGGGGACATGATGGCCATTAATTCGGGTACGTGGTGCTCCATTTGTCGGGGGCGTCGCGGTCGGCATGGTGATTGCTGGAGGGTGAGTCGCTTGGTCGGGAGGCGTGGCTATCGACGGCGATGCATAATGGTTTGCAGGCCGGGGACTCTTGCTTCCGTCGCCGTTGCAGGCGTCGTGGCAGTGGTACGATATAATTTCTGGAATCCGGGGTACAGATGCAGGTGTAAATGCACGCGCCGCCGATCAATCCTGCCGTGATGACGCTCCGAGTGCATAAAAGTTRAGCAAGCACCTGGGCAGCTTCACTTTGGCATAAGGGTTCCAATGTACAGGTTTTGTAGATTTCATTGTTCAGCAGGAACAATACCTCCACTTACTACGATCGGATTGGTAGTTCTCGTCATGGCCCTCCCTTACGCCGGCAGCATTACCATGCGAGGAACCCATAGGTCGTGAGACGGTACTACGGGTTATGTCTGCCATGCCTGTCGTCGGCCTGGGTGATGAGGTCGCGGGGGCGTCTCTCCAAGTGCAGGTGGTGTCGTTCACTTTTTCCTACATTGAGAGCAGGAATCGAGGGGATGGACCACTTCCACCTCAACACGTACAAACTTCACGCTGGAATAATCAACTTGTCGAATGAAAGATCGCAATCATGTCTCCATCCCCCCGTGGATTGCTCCTCTTCTATATAGTAGAACAGTACATACTTCCGTTGGCAGACTCTTTCTCTCGATGCCTCATACGTTCTCATAACATGCCCTTGTAATCACAGAAACTTGCACCGCATCAGGCCGGCCTCCGCGCGCTCCGTAGATGTTGCTTGAGCAAGACCGCGTCACCGCCTGAGCGTCGGGTATCAACAAATTTTCAATAATGTACAAACATTTTTCCCTCTTGATCCACTTATCGCGTCGTAAACTAAGAGCGCTTCCCAGAGGTCGTCGTGAATCATCCCGGGTAAGGTCGCTGCCCCATGTCGCTGCTATAGCTGGCCGGGTTAGAGATGCTGCCCATTTGTCCCTTGAGCGAAATGACTTCCTCTTGCAGTCTGCTAATACGCAGTTCATACTCGTCTTGCATCCGACTGAATCGTGATTCTAGCTGGCGCACATAGGTCCAGATATCGCTGGGATCTTGTCCAGCTATATCACGCATGCTGCTGCCAGAGGACCTCCCATGACTGKAGTGGCTTCCCGAATTAGAGGCTAGTCCAGAAGCTGAAGGTAGCTGTTGTTGGTGGTGGCCTTGCACGCCCGACATGTTAGGCACGGGAACGGTCGGCTGCATGCCGCCCCGTGCCGGTGGCTGAGAGCTTGCTCCCAGAGGAGGCAGAATGTTAAGCTGCGCGCCTTGCTGCTGCAAGGCAAATTGGTGCGTCGGGGGCGGTGGAGTTCGCCCGCCAGTCCCAGTGCCACTACCACGACCAAAGTACGCTTGTTGAAATTGCTTGGTCAAGCTCGTGGAGCGGTTCCGCTGAAGCGTGCCAGGTCCTGCTCCATCCCCGACACCAAGTCGATGCTGATCTGGAGGCTGACCAGGCGAAAGCGGCTTCGGAGATGAAGTCATCATGCCCGGCTCCGAGAAAACCTGACCTTGGCTGTAATAAGACCCCGGCGCCGGGCTGTGGTGGCTAGGATTTTCGTGCGGTGAAGTGCTGCTGGAGCCTGGGTGAATTACCTGTAAGAGCGAAGGTGTTAGCCATACTTGTTCGCACTTGCAAGAGGAAATCGCTGCACAAACCTGAGGTGGACCCATGCTGCCCTGCATAGATCGGGTCGGTGCTGGTGGATATGTGCTCGAGTGCTGCCGATACACTTCTCGATTCGTGTCTTGAGGAGTCTCCAGTTGCTGGCGTTTGCGATTGGGTTCGCTGATTCGGCGAGCCTGATCCTGTTGCTCGCTCTCCCGCTCGTTTCCATCATCGTATTCGACACCGTCCATGCCGTCGGGGCCGACCCCGTCACCGTACTCGTCTTCCGCACCGAAGCTTGACCGCCRTCCTGCACAGCCTCCCGGTCCTTTGTTATGTCTCGCAAGCGCATCGCCTCGCGCGAACTGACGACCACACTGATTGCATTTGTGAGGCCTTTCTCCCGTGTGAAGCTTTGTATGCCGCTTCAGATCGTGCAATCTTCGAAAGCGCGCTTGGCAGGTTTGGCACACGTATGGCTTCTCCTGACTATGTGTCAAAAGGTGACTCTTCAAGTTATGGTGCCGCGTGAAGTCCGTCGAGCAGTAGGGACACTTGTGCCTCTTGCTCGACGATGCGGGTGATTTGGGGCTGTTTTGTTGACCGTAGCCGGGGAGGCTCATCCCCCGAGCTATTCCTCCTTGCGACGTCCCACCATCCTCCGAATCCTGAGTTTGTGGTGGCGGTCCCGGGTATGAAAAGGCCTTGTTGCCATCTTGATCAACGGCCAGGTTGTTTCCGTTCCCACTGTGTCCATGATTCCTCGAGTAACTTGTGATGTCCGTCATTTGAGCAGGCTCAGTCACAAACTGTGCGTTGTCTTTCGTAGTAGCCGTCAATCCATTGCCATTGCCAGAGCCTTCCATTGTTCCAAAACTGCGCATACTGACAGGACTGGTCTCCGAATCGTCCATTTCCGCGATGGACTCTGGCACTGTAATCTTCTCCGCGGCTGTACGCAATGGCTCGCTGAGTTTACTAGGAGTCGGTGCATCTGTAGGCCTGCTCATTCCTCCACCTCCCATCAACGATGTCAATGCGATTTGCGCCGGATTTGGGCTCGTGCGTCGCGACGCAGAGCCCCCTCCATTTGTTTGCGGGTGCGATTGTTGTGACCTTCGCTTCATCTCTGCCATAGCAGCTGCACCGGTCAAGGGCAGCGCAGCGGCAGCAGCAGGCGACAGCCTGTGCTTTTGCAACTTTCCCGGATAGGATTCCTTTGGCGTCGTGTGGGGGTGTAGCAGACGAGGCGCCTCAGTACTAGAGGCTGTGGTCGTCGACGATGGAGGTACCGAGCCTAGCGGTGTAAGAGGCTCCGTAGTTGGGCTCGCTCGCTTCGCCGCCATTAGGCTAGCACGTCATCCGACTTATTCTATAAGGATGCGATTTTGGCTGAGATCTAGTATGACTGCAAAGCAGATTAGTCTGAATGCTGAATGCTCCACTGGCAGATGCGCCCAATGCGTGATCATGGTATGGCAACAATTGCTCCCATTGATGCGAAGGAAGGCCTTGCAGAAGAAGAACGCACCACAACGATCGGGCTTCCTGCGAGCCCTTTCGATCAATTGCTCGCCTGCTCGAGAGCAAGGAGCACATTAGCATGCRCGTCCGGCTCCAAGTGAGGCGCAGTTGTTCTCGAACTGTTTCCAGCGCGTAAAGTCCAATTCGGCGGAGTCGCAGGCAGGGTTCTGGATGCCGAATTTAGATTCTAAGAGCGTTCAGACTCGGATTTTCAGAGGTGGGTCTTTGCGTTGGCAGCGGGTGTATAGACAAGTCGCGTATATCGTATCTTGCTCACGATCCCCACGACGGTAAGGCTGTGGCTGCAGAGCCGTCGGCGCCGAGCAGAGGGAGACAGGCAGAGAGGTATGAGGTCGGAACGCACCCCGGTTCGGTAGCACGGTAGAACCTGGACGACGAATGTGGCGTATTCTCGGTTTGCCCTTAGCGCACTGGTGGCAAGCGCTTGTTCACAAGGCAAGRCGGTGTAGGTTTGCGCCGGATTGATCGGACACTGCGGCGAAGGGGATCGCGGTGCAGTCGCAGTCGCAATTGCGACAACAAAGACGGCAGCACAATAGTTGGCAGACGCAGACCAGAAGAAGAGAGTGTTTTGCGAGTCCAGGATTTCCGGGCTGAGCCACAGCCTCACCACACCCCAACCCGACTTACGCGAACAACAATGACGATGATCCTTGGCACCTTTTCTCGCATCGACAAGAACAACTAGCGCTGCTTCCTTTCACGCAGCCATGGATCGAACACGCTGGCCACTCACAATCGGCCTGAGATCGCGTGTGCAGCGGTGTCCGCCTCTCGGATCTCTACCGTTACTTCGGCAACATCCACCCATGACAGCTTACCACTAACTTGCATGTCCTGATCACGCCCGTGAACCATCATCGATCATCATCGAGTGGCGCCATCTTCACATTTGCAGCACCGCATTCTGAAAGGTCCCTTACTATTGCTCTACCGTGCGACCAAAGAAGCCGTTGCAGCGACATACTAGAGCAATTGATTCCCGGTKGCCACCGATGAGGCTCGCATCAGCTTGCTTCCTACCAATTTACGTCAGCCGCGATCGATATCTTCTTGGTACGGGGTCGATGACCGCCGTTCCAGCCTCGGGGCCTTCTGTCTGACCCTGACCCGGAGAGGGGCTTGCTCGAGGCTAGGTAGGTAGTCTTTGTGGCYCTGAGCCGCTCGCAGAGCCACATGAATCAAACGTAGATGGTAGAATGCCTCACAGCCCGCCATGTGGTATATGTATGCTCTGTTCTGCGCAGCAAGCCACGAGGATCTACATCGGGCCTCCAACAACATGACGGTAAATTTACCACCCTCTCTTTAGAGTCGCTTATGCAATTCGGTTATCGACTCTCGGCAGCCAGGGGTGTGCATTTTGAGCAATAACAGCGTCATTCGCCTCACATCAAACCGGATATCTGGAGCTCGCCCACGAGCCGTTCCCGAATCAGCTCCACTGCAAAGCAGCTTTCCTTGATTTCAAAATGCTCTGCATCTCAACCGCATTCCATTCTCTTCCGCCCTGCAACGCTGGATCATAGACGTATCCCTCTCGTGCCCATCCGTTCCAATCGATTCCTAGATCAATGCACAAGGCAAGGAAGAACGCCGTGAAACATGCTGCTTACGCACCAAACGCGATCCCATTTGTTGCATGAGCGCGCGTCGGTGCGCTGGCCGTAGGCCGAACGAAAGAGTGGCTGATCGTCGTTGCAGACGACCACCAAGCTTCCTTGGCTAAACGTGCTACCGGTGGTCCATAACCTTGCCGGGATCAACGGGCATGTAGTCTTGTAGAGGCGTAGCAACTAGATTGCGAGCCAGTTCACATCTCATCGCATGGGCTACAACGTCCATAGAGGGCTATGCGATCCCGTGTGTTCATTCATTCACTCGGATACCGCTTTTGCTGAGAACGGAAGGAGCACTTGACTTGCTAACAAAAACGGAGTAACATAGACTCAAGAGAAGAGCGTGCAGCTCATTCCTTTACAGCATCTTCTGCTGACTTGATTTGATCGTCTCTACTTGCCTTGCAGGCAAGTTGAATGCAGCAAGGGTGTTCTGCCCCACATATATGGATAGAACCATCATCTTGGCTCCTCGTTCGGCCGTCACTCGTTTCAAATCGAACACCCTGCAAACAACTCATCATTCAATCATCTCCATTACAGACACTGTTGAAAAGGTCGTTCCCCTACCCCCAGGCATCATTCCCCAAACAGACCTACACAAGCCCCTCGCGGGATTCTAAACGCCCTCCATCTACCCATCTACATGCCGCAAGCTTTTATCCACATTCGTTTCATGCAACCGATGCGCCAAGTCATCCTAAAATTTACAACCCTCATTCAGTTGAAAAAGTACACTCCATCCGGTCCACCATTGTCACAGTAACCGGGTGATTTTTCCTCTCGTCCGTTCGCCCACGCAATGACCGTAAGGGATGTCGTGTAGGTCATCATGGCAAAGCCGAAGACTACGAGGAAAATGTCGGCTGCTCGCTGCCAGTTCTTGGTTGCCACAGCGCGGTAGTGCATCAATGGCTGGGATGTGGTATTAGTGGAGTCCCAATGTAGGAGTCTGTATGTGAAGAATGACTTACGGGATATATGTACACCAAAGGGATACACGCAAAGCTGCCCACCAAGCTCACAAACTTGTCCAAATCATTGGCACCGGCCCATGCTATGAGGGCACAAATGGCCACCATGAAGAAGCGGAAAATGTTCTTCTTCCATTTGATCCACGGGTTGTATTTTCCGGTCCTGCTGAATAGTTGCTGGGAAGTGATCTCAATCGCAGGATAAATCTGGAGCGGCGTAGAGAGAAGAATGGCCAAGCTGTAAATGAATTGCACGGCATTGACAAGCTTATCATCTTGGGGCATGTTCAGTAGGATGACGGTCTTGGTGTGGCTTCCGTAGGCTGCGTAGGAAAGTGCTCCGGCACTGATGAAGATGACAGTAATGATAATCATCACCGTGCCCATAACCCGAGGGAATTTCTTGGGGTCTGCCATGCCGCTCTGAATAGGAATGACCAGGCCGACGCCTTCAAAGGTAAAGATTGCAGTGCCAATCAGCAGCGTCCAGTATTCGGGGTTGAAGTTTTCGATATCGCTGACGCCGCCTTGCTTTACAATCGTCTTGACGTCGTAGAAGTAAACGTAGATCAGACCGAGGAGGATGAAGAGATCGGCTATGAGTGCCAACTTCTGTATCTGGTTGATGTTTCGGTACAAGCTCAGCGGAAGAAAGATTACCATCTGGATGAGAATCATGATGCCAATGTTGAGGTCAGTCTTGCAACGCGTAACTGCCAAAACGAACGCACGCAGATTCTCGGCCACAAAAACAATGTATGCGGAGGAGAATCCAACCTGCGAGATGACAAGCGAGAAGTTGATGGCGTGTTTGAACCAGGGACCAAATATCTTCTCTCCCATGCCACCAAAAGATGCGGGAACTTTTAAGCGGCAGCCGACGAGGAGAATAAAGCAGTAATACGAGAGCGCGGCAATGATTGCCAGAACCACGTTCGAGAATAGCATACCCCCGTTGTAATAAGCCCGCGGGAGAAAGAGTACACCAGTTCCAACGAATGATTTGAGCAGCAGCATGGCGGCGCCAAATGGGGTTCCTTTGCCAGCCTCGCGGACCTTGCGCTTCCGACGTCTCTTTCCTGGTGTGAGCAGCGCTGATTCCTCGCCCCAGTCTCGATCTGAACGGTTGTCGTCTCCATCAGTGGTGGCATCCTCATGGGCATCCGAGGAAAAGTACTCGTCTCTGTCCAGCACTTCATCATCTTCTTCAAGCTCTTCTCCAGCGAAGTGGCCGTACAACGTGAGGAATTCGATAAAGTTTCTGGTAACGAATTGTGGACGAGCTGGCTCCGAGGCCAAGGCTTCCCTATCAACTGTGCCGTATCTCGTCCTGGGGTTGATGCTCGAAGGCGCTGGAGAGCCGGCAGTCCTCCGAAGATGGTCACGTCTGAAGCCACCAGGTTCTCGAATATATGATATATCTTCTGCTTCAGCATCATCTGTCTTTGGTGCGGTGTAGCTCATGCTTCTCCGGAGACGAGCAGCGGTCTCCTGGTCTCGCTGCGCCTTCTCGGCATAGCGGTAGATGTGCCTAGTCGTATCTCCGCCCTGCAGCTGCAAACTCGAGAAGTTGTCCTGAGTTGCAGAGCTGGATTGTGCATTCTCCACTGGGAATGTTGAGCCTTTCCTGAGCGAGCCTGACTCTGAGCCATTCTGCGGTCCCACGAGATGTCTTTTGAGCACCTCGATATCCTCTTTGGGCGTGGGACTACGGCCGAGCTGTGTAGCGTAGGACTGCGGCGCGAACGAGTCTTCGTCTGGGCTCTCGTACCTCATCATGGAAGAGGATCTCTCACGAGCGGCCATGGAGCTGAACCGATCAGGAGACTGTCCATGGGCGCCTCGCAGCGCCTGTGAGAGGGAAGATGCACCCGGTCCGGGCACGGAATTCCCAGAAACACCGGCGAGCGGCTCCTGGCCCTGCTGCGACTCGYCAGCCAGCACAGTGCTCGGTGTAGAACGGCCGCTCGGGGAGCCCACCACGGGCGTGGCTGCTAGTCTTGCCGTCGTCGAAGCTCTGGACGGCGAAGCACCAAAGGCGTTGATACTGGAGGCATCGTTGGGTGTGCTGCCGGAAGGGATGGGGCGTGGGCGAGCAGAGGCAGAGGCGGAGGAATCGCGGTGAGCTGGCATCGTGTCGGTTTCCTGCACTTTTTCTGCTGGCTCCCGGCGAGAAAATGGACAAGGCGTAGGTCACTCGGGCTTATCTTCGCAGAGGCATAGATGGGTAGGTGGGTGTCGCCGGTCTCAGGATCCCCCACGCATGTTCAGTGCACACGACCTTCTGTCTCGTTTCTTCCTTGGCCGAAGGGCTGGGGACTGGGAGAAGGTCGGGCATGCACGACGCACGTACCTGTCGGCGGCACAAAGAGCAAGCTTCCGAGTCCAACGGTCGCCTGTTGCGCTTGTTTCCGCCCCACTTCGATCCGTTTCAATGATGAACCTCTTTGCGGTCTGCGATCGCTTCATTGACGACTTCACCACTCGTTTCGCATATGCTCGGGTCGTACAACGCTCCTCTCACAGCTCGTCCATACTGTGTCGCTTGCGGAGGTGACAGATGGAGCAATGGTTTGATGCCGCATCGATAAGAAGCTCAAACAATCTATCTCTGGACTTGGAACATAAGCTTTACCCACGGAAACCAATATCGTTATAGCACGCGGAATCCGGCACCGACGGGGTATCGTGTTGAACATTTCTCTCTATCTTCCCATTCGTTCGCTTCTACCATATTGCCATCGCATTTCCCTGCCCATACTTAAAGTACCCCAAACGCAACATCACCTAGTGATGGAACAGTCTTGTGTGCTGCTGGACATAAGTGATGCCCATTCCCTCGGCGGTGTCAAAGCAAGCCTGATCATTCTGACTACCAGTCGGCGCAGCGAGATACTTCACACCACTTCTTGCAACACGGTACACATTGTCCGTGAATGGGAAGAAAGCATCGCTCGAGCAAGCCACCTCAGACAGCTTGCCCAACCACGCCTTGCGCTCCTCGGCCGTGAATGGTGTCGGGACTTCTTCAAAGTTCCTCTCCCAGTCCTGACGCTCGGAACCGCTCTCAGGTACGATGCCTGAGCACAGGAGATCGATTGCGTTGCTCTTGTCGGCACGCTTGGTTCCCTTCTTCCACTTGATGCCTAGGGCACGCTCGTGGAAACGCATCCACCAGTTGTCAGCTTTGTCACCTGCGAGACGCGTGCAGTGGATGCGAGACTGCTGACCAGCACCAAGGCCGATGACTTGGCCGTTCAAGGCGTAGCAGACGGAGTTGGACTGGGTGAACTTGAGCGCAATCGTTGCCACGGTCAAATCCCGCAGAGCGGATTCAACTAGAGGCTTAGAGTCCTTGGGTGTGATGATAGAGTTGAAGGTCTTCTGAGGGTGGATTACRGCATCGTTGCGGTGTTGGGTAAGGTGCACGCCGTATAGGGTTCGGTGCTCTTGAGGAGGTGGAACGTAGTTGGGGTCCATCTGGAGCACAAGATACTTGCCGCCCTTCTTCTTGCCGAGGATCTCCAGAGCTTCAGGGGCGTAGCTGGGGGCAATGACTCCGTCGCTGACCTCCTTGCCAATGATCTTGGCAGTTGCGACATCGCACTCGYGGGAAAGCGCAATCATGTCTCCGAAGCTGGACATGCGGTCGGCACCACGAGCACGAGCGTAGGCTTGTGCCAGGCCGGATGCATCAATGCCTTCAATGTCTTCGACCATGTAGACTTTCTTCTCGACATCGTTGAGAGGGACACCAATGGCTGCTCCAGCCGGGGAGCAGTGCTTGAACGAAGCAGCAGCAGGATAAGAAAGCGCCTCAGTAAGTTCCTTGACAAGCGCCCAAGCGTTGAGTGCATCCAGGAGGTTGATGTAGCCGGGCGAGCCGCTGAGAGCCTTGAATGGCAGCGCACTGTTGTTTGAGTAGGCGGCAGCAGGCTTCTGGTGTGGGTTGGTGCCGTAGCGCAGAGCAATCTGCTGTGTTCCGTCCCCGGCGTACTGTTTCCGGAAGAAATCGGCAATGGCGGCATCGTAGTCTGCAGTGTGAGTGAAGGCCTTCAATGCGTAGAGTTGGCGCTGCTTCTCAGTAACTTCACCCTTGGCAAGCTCCTGCAGGAAGTCGTGGTAATCTTCAGGGTCGCTGAGGATTGTGACACGACTGTGGTTCTTTGCAGCAGCGCGAATGAGCGTGACCCCACCAATATCAATCTCCTCGACGGCCTCTGGAATTGTGACGTTGATCTTGGCAACGGTGTCCTTGAATGGGTACAGGTTGCAAATCACGTAGTCCACCTTGGAGATGTTCTGCTCTGCAAGGTCTTTCTCGTCCGATGCAAGATCACGCGCCAGGATACCAGCGTGAACGGCGGGGTGGAGAGTCTTCACGCGGCCAGAAAGCATCTCCGGAGCCTTTGTAATGGCCGAGACATCTCTGTATTGAAGTTTAGCGTTGTAAACCTGCGTCGAAGTAGAAACGAGACTGACTCGACCGGGAAACCGCCCTCACGGATCAATTTGGCAGTTCCACCAGATGCTAATAGACGGATGTTCTGCTTGATCAGACCTTTGGCCAGATCAAGAAGACCGGTCTTGTCATAGACCGAAAGGATTGCTATGTATCGTCAGCGCTCGGCTAGCATACTGGTAACATTGCCATTGCAGGGCATACCAATCTTCTGCGATGCTTGAGAGGCCATGTTTGGTATCAAGTCGTGTTGTTGCTGTTGAACACTTTCGCCGTCATTGCTCGAAAAAAATTAGGCCCCGCGTGGGGCAAACCTTAAAATCATCCCCGCCTCATCACAATGCATTGAATGTMAAAACTTATTCCGTCCAAACAACAGAATCTTGCACGCATGCCTCACCACTGCAATCATCACTTTTCCTTGGAGCTTTTTCCGGCGGTCCTTAATTGTCGCTTCCACATGGCCGCGGCACCCAACATTCTCATGCTGCTCATCACGGTCATTTCTTCGCCGGTCAAAGCATGAATCAGACAGTTTGCGCCGCCTCAAATTGAATCGTCGTCCGAAGGAAGAACTACATACTGGCTGCGTTGCCTGATCGCATGCCTTCGGATATCAAGTCAGTATTCGACAAACGTGTGGGACCAAGAGATAACGATGATACTCTGCGGAGGTGTGACGTCAAATCATCGATAGAAGCGCAGTCGGGGGCGCCWATGAAATGAAGCCAGACGGAGCAAGCATTGTTTCTGTGGGAGATCGCAGGCTACAGCAATGGCCAAATAGCTTGGTTGCTTGATCGCCTCAAACAGGAGTATAGAAGCTGGGACCGCGGGTCGCAATCCGAATTGTAAGAAACGACTGGTGGGGGTCAAGGTGCAATATCGCATAGTCCCTATGTCAGCAGATTTTCAAAGCAATCCAGCAAGAACTCATGGGCAGCGCAGTTTCGCGGGGATTTCTGCGCAAGTCATCGGCCATGGGGAGTAGATGGACTGTAAGAAATGATGTTTCCAGGTTGTCAGACCTCGGAACAGATGACCTGTTCCCTACTATAGGGCAATATCTGATATGTGCTACATCCTCCATACAGGTGCAATGAAACCGAACACACTATTGACATAGCCAATGCCAATACCAACACGACTCTTGCAATACTACCGCTTCAAAACGCTACACTGTTCAAAAGCCTCACACCTTTCCTTCTTTCCGCGCTTGAGCATAGGCCTTGCGCAACTGATATTCAGGATACTTGGGCATGTGCACCTGCACCTTCTCCCAACTCACTTTACTCTTCCTAAGCTTATCGATCTTCAGAACCTCGCGCTGACCAAGTGGTTTCAGTATCGGATCCCCTTTACCATATACCCTCGACAACGTGGCTCTTGACCAATCCGGCATGTGCGCCTGRATTTCGTCCCATGTCCAGCCTTTTGCCCTGTACTCTGCAATCTTCCCTACGTTGATTTCACTGGTGGCTCGTCCCGTCGTGAGAGGTCTCTCCTTGGTAATACCTCCGTTCGCCTCGGCGTATAGGGCCTTGACTCGGTTCAGTGAGTAGAATGGGAAGCGCTTGCCAATCTCAGGCCACTCAAAGCCTCGATCCCTGAGTTTTTTGACTTTGGATATCAGAGCCTGCAGCTCAGGTTCTGACATGGTTGTGCTGATCCCGTCCGACTCGAATCTGTCCTTCTTCAATTCGCTGTAGTATTGTTTGAGCTGGGGGAGTGTGTAATGCGGAAAACATGCGTGGATCTCTTTCCATTGCATTCCTGTTGGTAAGAGTCAGTGAGGTCCAATCAAGATGTATCCATTGCATCGTACGAACCCTGTTCTCTGAGCTTCTCGGCCTTAGTAGCAGCGAACTTACGCTCCTGCCAACTCCTGCCGGGGGTCTGTACGTAGCCCAATACGGCACGATTCCTGAATAGATGATGATTGATGGCCGTTGTGGTACGGCCGAGCGCAGCAGCGATTACCTTGATTGGGGTCTTTGCCTTGACCATTTGAGCTATCTTTGCGCTCTCTTCGACGGTGTATTGCTTGGGATGGGGAACTCGCGGTCTGATCGTTCCCGAGGTGAGCGTGTAGTACCTGCTCGTCGTACTTAGATACGAGCGATTAACCGCAGCGCAGATTTCTTTGAACGTCCTAGTTCCCGTCAGCTTTGGGAGATCAGGGGCCACCGGCCAGCGGTTCTGGGTGTCTCACTTCTGCTCCTTCTGCCGCAGACGAAGTATAGCTTTGTCCTCTGCGCGACTCCAGCGCGCTCGGAATTTATCTCGATCGGCTAGCTCGTCACCACGATGGCCTGCCTTGATCACATTTTTGACCATGTTGAAGGGTTTCTTAGGATAAAATTGGGCGTGAATCTGGGCGCTCGTCATCCCTTCCTCATGGTGAAGTCTCAGGATTTTGTCGCGATCATCGATGCCCATACCTCCCAAGCCGCTGTGGATCAATCGACCATACTTGCCTCTAGGGCCTATAACCGAATAGCGCCTGTAGGTGGCGCCCAACGACCTCCCGGGTAAAGCTGCAAGAATTTMTGCCATGCTTGCGCCTTCCTTCTTCATCGCCTTCAGGGTGTCGTCTTCTTCCTGGGTCCATTTGACGATAGGATTTTTGCGGTCTGCTTGTTGTAACTTCGCCCAACGCGCGTACAATGCTGACATGGTTCGTCCCGGGAATTGATCTTCGATTTTATGCCACTCATTGCCACCATATTTCATGGCGAGCAGGCGCTCGTCTTCTCCTGGGGTCCAGAGGTTTGGAGGATTTGTAACTTTGAGGCTTCTACCCCAGCGAGAACGTATTCCGCTCAAGGTACGATTGGGAAAATGCGAGTGGATATCACTCCAGGACTCGCCGCTCTTTTTCAATTCAACCAGTTTCTGGTGTTCCTCCCGGGTCCATTCGTCACGGAGAAGCCTGCACGATGTATGGAATCCGCATCGCCGAAGGACTAATCCAGTCCTTTGCAATGATACGCGATCTGGGGTGCGGCTCGCGACGCGGTACCGGGCTAGCTGCTTGGTTGAAAACATGCCGAGAAGAGCTCAATGTCACCGAGTCCGCTCAACTTCTATTAGGGTAGTGGATACATCTGTGGCCCCAAGGTTCAGCACGCCAACTATGCTGGAGAATTCCTCTCACGCGGGGATAGCATTGGTAGATGGTGATTGATGATGAATGATGAGGTTCAATGTCCGCTTCGCTAGCGCGTGGAGAGCACGGTCCTCCGCTCTCTCGCCAAATTGATTGCCGCATAATAAGTGAGTTGCATAACATGGAATGATTGACGGATGGGCAACGATGGGATAGCCCAAGCGTGACAATGGCAACTTCAAGGTAGCTGCCCTGAAGTCGCAATAAGGTAAGGTAGGCTTCTATTACCTATCTCTCTCGCGTGGGATATTGCTCATACGGCAAAACAGGCTAAAGGTAGGTAGGTCGGTAACGTAAGGTAGGTATCGCGATACTCGGTGAGCTAATAATCACCACGCGTCACGACGACTCGAGTATCAATCTCGGCTGCACATATACATGTACATGTAGGTAGTCAATGTGTCGGGCTGATGTGAGGTCGTCGTGCAACTGACTGGAGGCCACCACTGCCTGGCATGCCGTGTATTCTCCGGCACGTCATCGGCGAGGTCCGCCGTCATATCAAGCAATCATCCTCGAGGCGAAAGGGAGTTCTCCGATAACTTCATCGTGCACTTACACGCGCCCTCCTTCATCCGTTCCAGCTCCTACAATCTCGATGGAACTCTGCAGCGGCTCGCTCATCTACAGACCGACCGACACCGGGTGAGGATATCCGACGCCACTGCTGCGGCCAGCACGCACCTTTAAACAGCATGGCGGGCGAAAAGCTCACTTCCACCATGAGAGGAACAGAATACGATTCCCACATTTCTCTCATGCGGCGAAAAGAGTATCCCTCGATGTTCCAGCATGCAGGTGAAGCTCTCTACCTCGACCATGCGGGGACCACGCCTCCCAGTGCTACGCTCCTATCTTCTTTCCACACGGACATGCTCGCAAACTTGTATGGAAATCCTCACTCCACCTCTCCATCGAGCATGCGATCTACCCAGGTCATTGAGAGTGTCCGCGTGCAAGCTCTGAACTTTGTAGGCGCAGATCCAGAAATGTTCGATCTAGTGTTCACGAGCAACACCACAGCGGCGATCAAGCTTGTGATGGAAGCTATGCGAGAGCAGAAGGGCGGATTTTGGTTCGGGTATCATGTTGATTCACACACTAGTGTCGTTGGTGTCAGAGAAGCCGCACGAGAGCATCGCTGCTTTGAATCAGATTCTGAGGTTGATGAATGGTCGAGAGGATCGCTTGGCGGCATTGGGCTATTTTCCTATCCTGCTCAGTCCAATCTGAATGGACGTCGGCTGCCGTTAACGTGGCCTGCCAGGATTCGAGGCTCGGATGAGGAGAGAAAATTGTACACTCTTTTGGACGCTGCCGCCTTTGCCGCCACCTCACCGCTTCGACTTGGTGAAATGGAAGCTGCGCCGGACTTCACTGTGTTGAGCTTTACGAAGATTTTTGGATTCCCAGATCTTGGAGCTTTGATCGTGCGAAAGGATGCGGGCCATATTTTCCGTGGACGACGATACTTTGGTGGCGGAACGGTTGACATGGTGGTCTGTGTAAAAGAGCAATGGCACGCAGTCAAATCCGGCTCGTTGCATGAGCAGCTTGAAGATGGCACGCTACCATTTCACAGCATCCTGGCCCTCGAGTCTGCATTTTCTTCACATGAACAGTTGTTTGGTTCATTGAGCTGTGTGGCCGCACATACCTCTGCCATCGCTCAGGAACTTTATCAGCGAATGCTCATGTTGCGGCATAGGAATGGCAACCCTGTCTGTAGGATCTACAAGGATTCGCGGTCTACATACGGGAGTGGGAGTACACAAGGTCCAACATTGGCTTTCAATTTGCTGGACTCTGATGGTGAATGGATCAGTAACAATGATGTTGAAAAGCTGGCTACTGTTAAAAACATCCACCTCCGCACTGGCGGGCTCTGCAACCCCGGCGGTGTGGCAAAGCACCTTGGCCTTGCACCTTGGGAGATGCGAGAAAACTTTTCCTCGGGTTGGCGATGCGGAGGTGGGGATGACATTATAAATGGGAGACCCACAGGCGTCATTCGAGTAAGTTTTGGTGCAATGAGTACGTCTTCTGATGCGGCTCGGTTTGCGGACTTTTTGAACGAGTTCTTTGCGGACAGGAGCTCKCCTGTGTGTTCATCCGCTTTACCCTCTCCAATGTTGGTGGAGGACGGCTCGCCAAGATTCTATGTGGAAAGCCTGACGATCTACCCCATTAAAAGCTGCGCGGGCTGGAATGTTCCGAGTGACACGAATTGGGACATCCGGCGGGAGGGACTGATMTGGGATCGAGAGTGGTGCGTTGTCAAGACTGGGACGGGTGCAGCGCTCAGTCAAAAAGCGCATCCTAAGATGGCCCTGATCAGACCTGTATTGGACTTTCGAGCTGGACTCTTGAGAGTCAGACTAGTGGGAAGCGAGGATGAAGTTACAGTCCCCCTGTCGAAAGACCCACGCCACTTTGCCACAAAGGACTACAAATCCTGTGATGCCACTGTCTGTGGAGAGAATATTGTAGCAAAAGTCTACACGTCTCCCGCGATCGCTGGTTTCTTCACGCGAGCGATCGGTGTATCTTGTACGCTTGCACGGTTCCCCGCTTCCACTTCGACGGCCACAGATGTTAGGCATAGTAAAGGCCATCTCCGGCGATCTGGTACAGAGCAGGCGCGTCGACCGATACTTCTCAGCAATGAATCGCCCATTCTGACAATTTCGCACTCCTCCCTCAATCGCCTTAACGAGACGATCAAAGCGGCGGGCGGTAAAGCTGTTCCTCTCGCAGCATTTCGCGCGAACATCGTGCTGGCGGAGAGTCCTTTCCTCTCGCCAGGACAGGAACAACCTTGGAAGGAAGACAGCTGGGAAGGGATGCGGTCTTCTTCAGGTACGGAGTTTGCATTTCTGGGAGGCTGCCGGCGCTGCCAGATGGTATGTGTGGATCAGGAGAGTGGGGAGAAGAAACAGGAGCCTTTTGTCAGTTTGGCGAAGACAAGGAGGTTTCCAGGTGGAAGGATTCTGTTTGGAGTCCATACCGCTTTGGCGCGTGATGATGAAGGTGGGAAGATTAGGGTTGGAGAAGAGATGAAGACTTGGTGATTCCTTTATGCGGACCGCACTACGCAAACTTCAGTAATTCTACTATGCCACTTTAACCTCAGACATGACAATGTCAACCGCCCAGCCACTAACGGATGCGAAGCCGACCGTAGCTACCGGACAACTATCATGGGACGCTGGCTTTGCTCGCGTTTTGCCCCAAGGTTCGTTCCCGGCCTTCACACTCGTTGGTATGGCAGACATTCGCGCTGCGACCATGGAAGATCTGAGAATCATCATGCACGACTTGGTTGCTCCGACAAGGGTTGCTGACGAGGCAGTGTTTGTGCTACGAAGGACATTATCGCGTTCATGCTTGCCTGCTTCTTTGGTTTAAAAACTGGCTTTGCACGAGCAGGGTCATATGTATCGAACATCTGGACGGATTGTCCAGGCCATCACAATCTCAATCTTCCCTCTGCACGCTCATTTTATCGTCCCCAGAAACAAACGAGCAGCGCCTCCTGTCGACGCCACTGCCTGCATGGGGAAGCAGGCTCGAGACCAGGAGAAGCAAGCCAAGCAAGTCAACGATCGAAGCAGCAATGGTGTTCCTCTGGCCCAGCCCTTCATACTATCGGTCAGCTTCAAACGCATCCTCAACTTTGAGAGCCTCCCGTCGGCAGCTTTGTGCGGGGCCTCGACTCGGACTATGCAGAAGTTGGAGCGAGTCAAGCTCTCGATATTCTGGTTGGCAACAACGTTGCGATGWCATCGTCCAGATCGGTGACAATCGGTTCTTTCCGCTTGGTGAAAAAGTACATCAAGAATTCGTGGAACTCAGCTTCAATCCGAAGATGTTTTAGATGTGACGCGGTTCGGGGCATTTTGGACGAACTTTGCATTGATTATGAAGCATTGGGTGTTTGAGGGCAGTGATAGATCGCATTACGTCCAGACAGCATTCTCAGGATATGGTATTATTCTTCCTCCACCTCTACTGTGATACCCCATCTTTCACATCTACTTCGACTTCTTACCCTCCTTTCCAGCAGCAGCTTTAGCGGCCTTCTTCTCATCCCTCGCCTTGTCCATCTCCTCCATCTCCTGCGCCTCTTTCCTCTGCGCGTACCATTGTCCCGCCTGCAACACCAAAACGCCCACCAAAACCAACGCGCAAATCGTGTTGCTAGCCGACATGACCCTCAAACTATCCTCTCGGCCGATATAATCCGCCTCGGTCCCCGGTACCACACCCTCCCCATCCTTCAATCCCGGAGGAGCTCCATACGCGCCGGCAGTAACAGTGCGCAAACCCTTGACTATATTGGCAATGTAGACTGTGACACCGCACATGTAGAGCACGAGCGATGCGCCATCGAAGAGAAGGTTCGCTTCGGTGGGTTTGAAGAGTTTGAGGAGGAAGCCGAGCAGACCGGTGCCGATTACAATGTGCAGAATACGGGAGATGAGGGGTGGAGAGGCGTGGAGGAATCGCAGGTGATTTTCCTGGAGGTCGAAGAAGCGGGCTCGCGGATCGGAGTCGGGGAAGGCGGGATCGGTGGGTGGCGTGGTCCACAGGACGTTGTAGTCGTAGGGGAAGCAGGCGAAGAGGATTCCGAGGAAGAAGCACACGGCTGAGGGCGTTTGGTTCAGTTTGGGCACATCTTTTGCGCAATCAATGCTGAATTTACTTACGACCGACGATCAAGAAGGTGGCAAAAGGCGCAGTGCCTTTGGCGGGCATGATTGCGGTATTTGCACTTGTTGCGACAGTGCTGGTTGTCGCGGATGTGGAGTGATTGGAAGATGTTGTTTGGATGCAGGGTCTGGACGGAAGAACCGAAGCTCGAGCTCGCTCACACGTGGCTCAAAGCTACGCCAATTTCACTTCAGTTGGGGAAACGGAGATTGTTTTCTCCTAGAGTGAGAGAGGCCGATAGCATCACTGTCTCCATTGCGACGGAGAGAGTCACTCCCTTGACTAAAATCGCCCCGCTACGGAGGACTAGCCAATTTGGGCCGATAAGAGATTCGCCCTGAATGTTGCCATTGGGAGCAAATGTTCGCACACACTCCAGACATCAATCGAAAATACCCGCCCGGTACGCTGGATTCATCTATTTGACGTGGTAAGTGTCAGAGCCAACCACCTGGAGGCAGAGACGATCGCCTCGGAGTCGTACTCATGATAGTAACGCCTTTAGATGTCAATGCTCGTTGCCTTGCAAAGTTGCTATGTACAAAAGCCACCTGATGTTGGAAAAATCGATTCAGCGAGAACATGTCGGCACCGTAGTATTATCACGAGAAACATGAGAGTTAGATGGACCTTTTTTGAACGGCTTACCTGGCTTTTGGTAGGCCGGTGCGATCGCAAGGCCAAWCTCGTCGTGTCATGCATAATATATCATGAGTTCAGGAGGCTGCCTCTGGCTCTGCTTTCAGAATCTTCGAACATCAGCCTTTAAGCCGGTCATCCTCGCGCCGGCAGTGATCTCGAACGCCCTCATCATTGCACCCGTTTGCGGTCATTCGCGCGTCAGGCGCGACGCTGCTTCATTTGCGGCATATTGCACATTGTGCGAACGGCCTCCGTGGGCTTTACTCCTGGTCTGGCATTCCTCCGGGTATCAGCTGAGATAAGGTTAGTCAATTGTAATCAGCAGGAAAAGATGCTTGGATTCAGTACCATGGCGACATTGTTGCCGTTGAGTAGAATCTTGGGAAGCTTTGTTTGTGCGCCGGAGTAGTCGCTGCGCAGCCATTAGCTCTCGTTCTTTGAATGAGATGGAATTGTGCAATCCATACTATTCTGTCACGTCTTCGAGAACCATATCTAACCGCCATCCGTGTCAGCATTTGCAATCGAGCACATCTTGAAGAAGCTCCACATACTGACGAAGTCGTCAAACCCGAGTAGAGTACCGCTGAATTCTGTCCCCGTGATCAGCCAATGTTTTCGGTCTCTTCGCTTGTTTGATGAGCTGCTGACCTTTGTCGCCCTTCATAATGACCCATATTGGCGAGCCAACGCACTTGTCAATCAGCTCAAGAGGAAGCAGCTGTGAAGACATTGTGGTGGTGTTGTTGGTATTTAGTGATGGAGGTCTTGTGTGAAGTCGTTTCCACGATCACAGGATCTGGCACCCGTAGCGCGATCGCCGCCGAAACCTAATTTTCCAAGTCCCAAAAAGTCTCCTAGGCCTTCTCCACGCCATAGAAATGCCGCAGTATTCTGTTGGGCATGCCGCTTCAGAGACGTCCCAATCACGGCTTCACCGAGGCAGCGACACATCTTCGCCGATGTCACCCATGGACTGCTCATGACACGAAGACTGCTGCTGCCTTCACGGAGAGCTGTAGTAATGGGGTCGGCGATGGATCTGGAAATGGAGGCGCATCTTCATCTCCATCCCAGCTGAGACGACCGTCGATGCGCCCGCTCGACCACCGCTGGGACCGATCGAGAGGGATCGTGTTCTCCAGCTACGGTCAGAGGAGAACATACGCCTCCAAACCGATTCAACGTTCCGCGCCCACCAGCACGCCAGCCGCGATTCCTACCAAGAGCTCTAGTCCTTCTAGCGCCGCCAGCGCGGTGGATTCGGGATGGAAGGGGGGGCTTATTCCGACGACGTACTCCGTCAAACAGGGTAAGGACCTGGAGAAGAAGATTCACGATCTGAACAAGGAAATCTTAGGACTCAATGCGAAGATCAAGGAACACAAGATGAAGATTGAGTTGCAGGAGAACCAGCTGGCATCGCTCAGGAGCCGGGGATCAGATTTGGAGAACAAGTTGAGCAGTGCACGGAGCAAGGCCCAACGTGACCTGGCTGACCTGCAGGCCAAGCAACAAATGGAGCTGGAGACACTGCGTCCTCGAATCGCAGAGAATGCAATGTATCGCGACAATCTTTACCGAGAAGCGCAGGCTCCCCTGCTTGGGGATATTCGTCGCCTCAACAGCGACTGGTTGAAGTCTCAGCACGAGGTGGAAGCGTTGAAGACTACCATGGAAGATCAGCAGAAACGGCACGATACAGCACAGCGCGACGCGGCGGCTCGCGCGCGAGAGCTTGGCTTTGCTCTCAACAAAGCTGCCGAAGAGATTCGGGGCTTCAAAAGTCGAAAAAAGGAAGATCGCGAAGACTATACTCGATACCACAACATTTTCGCCGAATTGAGAGACAAGACCTTCCAGGTCCGCGATGAGCTCTTCTTCACTCGACGGCGCGTGGAGGCGGAAATAACGTTGTGGCAGAAATCCATCCAGAGATTCAGAACTTCTGAAAGTCTCCGCCTCCTACTCCACAGCTCAAAGTATGCCGGTACCAAGAACGCCATCGAGCAGTTTCTAGAAGGACAGGTTTCGGATGCGGAAAAGACCATTGATGGTCTGGGGCAGCTTGAGCGTTTGGTCGTTCGGGACCGCGACAACATGCACACTGACGCGCATCACTCTCGCTCCTTGACGCGGCATCATCATTTGGATGAGCATCAAAGTGCGTACAACAGTGCGCAACTGGCCCATCGCCTTGCGGGTGCGGCGCACTTCCACAAGTTGCGCAAAGCTTATACGGACGACATTCGCCATCTGGACTCCCTGATTGAGGGGGCTTCTCGAAAAAGTGATGACGCCACGCTCATTGAGCGGTTGAGCGCCGAGAGGCAGGAGTTGACTGAAATGTGCACGAAGGTGCGTCGATTCTTGACATTCTTTCAATTCGTGCAGGACTGGCGAGCATTGGAAGCGCTGGAGGACGATGATATTGTGGAAAAATCCGTCTGGGTAGACACTATCAAAGCGAAACGGGCTCTAGACGCTGCGGTGGACCGATTCCACAGCATGGTTGAAGACCACCCAGCTATCGACGCCAAGGATTGGAAGAAACGGCACCACTACCTCGAAGATGTGCGAGCCCAACGGATGGCATATGATCATTTGGTTGCGCAAGTGCGACAGCGGCATTTGCTTGCTCACGATTTGGGCAAAATGACCACCGATGAACAGAAACAAGTGGAGGAGACGATCAAGCGCCAAACCGAGCTTGCCAAGACCGCGGTGGACGGAAGCTTAGCTGGGCTAGGGTTTCAGAAACCTTTCGCCCGGCGATCAAGGACCATACAAAAGACAGATCAAACGACGACTACGACAACTGGTGCCTCTAGCAAACCGCCAGTAACGCTTGATTCGTTGCGAGCTGGTTTGTCGACTGAAGTGGCCACAAAGAAGCAACGAGTCGCCCACGCGGAGAAGAAACCCACCATTGTGAAAAAGGGACCTCGGAAGGCTCTGGTTTCTCGGGCTGGCAGGAAGAAGAGATTTCCTGGACAACGAAGGATCTCATTCAACTCCTCTTCTGCGACTGCGAAGCTCGATAGGGAATACGCCACGGGCGATGAGACTGGGGCCAGGGATGTTGTGAGCGGCAATGCAGCCTCGGTTATGAAACCTACGGAACCCAGACAGGCACCGTACAGACAGCCCGCATACGACACCGAAGTCGATGCTTCCCGGGTGAAGAGCCGTGCCTCACGCGGCGACAACATGGGATTCAGTACGCTCCAAGCAGCGCTCACGGGCAAGAACGCATCGGAGAGACCGGCGGCAACATCTTCTTCTGATGGTGACGACACCGGAACCTCGCCCTCACCACCAGCCGAGGACAATAGAGTGTTACAATCTGATGACGATGTCTCTATGAATGACGAACGCTCAGGTGCATCTTCAGAGCAAGAGTCCTCTGCCGCGGATGAAGAACCTGAAGAGTCACAGACGATATTGTCTTACCAGATTCCAGCAAAGGATTTCCGCGATGCCGCCATGGCCTCTCTCAATTCCAATGCTGCCTACTGGTCGCACAACCTTTACAAAAACGCCGAGAATCAGAAGCCAGTTGTCTACTATTGTCAAAACTACGACGCAGCGGAGGCTCGAGCAAAGCTTTTTCTCGACGAGCGTGTGATTGGGTTCGATCTAGAATGGGAACCCCGTGCCTCGATAAAGGCGGACTCTCCCGACATCAAGCGTAATGTCTCTCTGATACAGATCGCAGCAGAAGGCAAGATTGCTCTTTTCCAGCTTGCTCGGTTCAAACATGCCAAGACCGCCGAGGATCATATGCCGCCCTCTCTTCGCAAGATCTTGGAAAGCCCGAGCATTGTCAAGGCCGGCGTGAACGTCAGCGGCGATGCAAGAAGGATGAAGAAATGCCTCGGCGTGGACATGGCGGGCGTGTTTGAGCTCAGCCATTTGTTCCGCGTCGTGAAGCAATCAGAGAAGGTCAAGGCAAGTTTCAAACTGGTTAGCTTGAAGACTCAAGTGGATGAGATTCTCCTTCTGCCGATGAAGAAAGATGAGGTCAGAGTCAGTGCATGGTCGAAGGAGCTCAATAATCAACAGACGAGCTATGCAGCTTCGGATGCTTACGCAGGGTTTCAACTCTTCCACAAGTTGGWCAATGAGAGAAAGACTATGGTTCCGAAGCCGCCGAGACCGCAGTTCTACGAGACGTTTCAGCCGCTCGTGTTGGGGGACGGGACCATGGTCTTCCGGGCTTCCAGTGGGAAGAGACAAGCTGTTGTCAAGAAGGATGATGATGCGGTGGAAGACGAGGTGGACGAAGAGGAAGAAGGGGAATTCTTTGATGCACCTGAAGGCTTGGACACTTACGAGCTTGGTCTGGAGCCTGAGATTTCGAATCCACCCAATCAAGAGCAACTGCGACAGACTGCTGGTGTGAAGCAGGAGATCTCGTATCCTTCTCTTCCATCCCTGGACTCCGGAAGCGTCAGACCCATGTCGAGTACGCCGACGCAATCGTGCACCACCACACTTCCCCTCCGCTCCAAGCTTACGCCGAAGACTCAAGCGATTCCAGAACCCGAACTTACTACTTATCCAGCCGATGAAGATATCCAAGCAAACCGCTCAGCAACAGCATTCCGACCTGGGCCCCTCCCATGTCCTGAAAATCAAGCCGCTGAGACGTGGATGATCACATACCGTGCCAAACACAGCGGCATATCCGTTGGTACTGCCGCTCTTCGAGCGTACCATCTTTGGCACTTTCAAAGATTCGAGCTTAAAGAAGTCGCCGGCTTTTGTCGTGATCCTCCATTGGCGATCACGACAGTTGCTAGCTATATCATGCAGGCGCTCAAAGAAGCGGAGTTGCCTTTTGATGTAGAACGGGTTAATGGTGTGTTGGCAGTTTTACCGATAAGCGTGCATGGTCGGTATCGTGGGGTCTTGGAAAGAGGAGCGACATGATATTTACACGGCATTTCTATACATCGGGTGGAATGCGAAGTCATGACAGGCCGTCGTCTAGCAAACAAACAAAGGAGCATGCGAGGGACATCAGACCCCTGACACAATGCAATCCAGATATTCTCCTCTCGTAATTCGACACTACAGATGATCCTTTCCCATGATGAGAGCACAAACATTCGTCAGCCTGCGTTGGTAGAACATTCGATACCACGCAATGACACACTCAAGCCTGGCTATCGTTATGCTCCCTTCGCCCATCCATCCACTCCCTAATGGGCTGCCACTTCCGACAGGTCTGAGGTCCTGTCCTTCCAACCGCCATGCCAAATCCATCCCACCAATACATGGGACTCGGGGTCAAATCTCCCGCGCATATCAAAGACTGTCGGATACGGTCCATGCAGTGTTCATTGTGTGCGATCTCGGACGGCATGAAATCCTTTGGATCCTCCTCCAGCGTAGATGTACTATTGTACATGTGCTTCGAGACGAGCTTTCGCAAAGCATTCAGGCAATGCAAACTATGGAAAAGACCCGGCTCAAACAGGGGCGTGTCTTTGCCCGGATAGTCCCTAAGGTCTGGGAGGAATGGCGATGATTCTTCTTTGGTCATTGGCACGAACTCATCTGGAGGATCTGGATCAGCACTGCAATTTGGTTTGAATTGCAAAGACGTCTTCACTCACCATGCAATAGCTCTTCCCAGATTTCATCGAGCTTGTCTGATGGCGGTCCAAAGTACTCGACGCTGTAATCCTGTTCCCGATGTAGATTCCCAGAATCTCGATCCCATTTGAGCGCTCCGGTGAAGGTTCTCGTCTCGTACTGGACAGCGTCCCAGGCGTCTTTGATGTCCGATTTGAGCGGTCCGGGAGTGCTTGGACTTTGACTTTGCATGTATATCAACACTGTGCCGCAGAAAAGGGCGACGTTCAGCAGCGTTCCGACCGAGAGGATCCAGTAGGATGTTCTGCCCCATTTTCTTGACATTGAATCGTTGTTGGGTTCTCTTTCGCTATTGGGTAGAAATGGAACACTCTCTCGCTTTTCATCCATTCTGACGCTTTCCCAGATGCAGCGGAACAAATTGCGCAGTATTCTGCAGCACTTGGAGGCAGTCTGATCTGGGACGAACGCGGTATTTGAAGTATCATGGTGGAAGCTTCTCCGGGGGATGATGTAAGGTGGTAGTAGGAGGGCTTAGGATGGGTCGGTAGATTATCAATTCATCATTTACAACGTTTTCAACGCGTTGACAACGTAGGTAACCGGAGGATATCGACGCTGGTAACAACCGAGGATCGCTGGAACAGTGGCGCAGAAGACCAATCGTATGACGGGAAAGAAGACGCACCCAGGCAATCGGAAGGAGCTCTCAGGACTCATGAATTGCTGGGTTTTGCAATTTTAGTTGCTTTTCCATCGGATTCCTGTTATTCTTTACAATCAGATTGAAGAACTCATCTACAGCTTTTCTATGATCCAGAAAACGTATATGCAGGTGGTGTGGTTGTTATGTTATCGTCGCGGCGTACTACCCTAGCCCTAACCCTAAGACAATTTCGAAGGAGTTGAACAATGTCAAATCCGACCCAATTGAAGGACACCAACAAGAGCGCTCGATGAGACCCAGAGCTTACCCCTATAGCTCTAACGTCGATAATGTTGGCAACCGACTGTCAATAATTAATGGCCGTTATCAACGTGGACGACACAATCCCTCCGAGGGGCGCGACGTTCGACGCCACCCCAAGTCTAGATTCATGCATACCATCAGCCATGCATTGACCGAATTGGGTCAGTTCTAGATTCACATCAACGTCCTAGTTATTACCAAGTCCAACACCATGCTTCGAAGACGACACTTGCGATGCTGTCGGAATGTTACTCCGTGCAGGATGAGAGCTAATAGGACTCTCGTAAACGTCTTACGTGAGCTGAGCTGAGCTTAGGTACCTACTTGATTGACATCACATATCCCACCTGCTTCAATCCATCAACACTAATCAATACTGACTCCCACATGATAACGAAGGTGTGGACGAAGGAGATCTGATTTGCACTGTTCATACCCAAGCCTGCATGCCCGACGAGATGTCTGACGAGTGAGTTGGCCATTGACCACACCTTCAAGCAGCGCTTACTGACATTCCACCAGTCTTCAAAAGCTAGCACTCAAACTAGGTCAAGATGGCCCAGTAAAAAGTACTCCAGCCATCCGCATGATCCAGCTCCTCCTCAACGGCATCTACATAATCCGAACGACCAAAGCCATCTTCGTGCATGAGCATGAATACTATCCACAACTCTACATACCCCTCTCAGAATTCACATCCAAAGCCGCACATCCATCACTCAAAGTCTCCCAAGGGCAAAAATACACCTCACCCACAGGCGAACTTCTCGCCACCCAGCTCAAGCTCCAAATCGGGCCCAAAACCATCAACAACGTCCTAGCCTTCGCCGCCGACTTATCCGGCAACGCCGCCCAACTCTCCAATCTCGTCAAAATCGACTTTGACTCCATCGACAAATGGTTCGAAGAAGACACGCAAATCTACATCCACCCCAAAGATCCCTTTAAACGTGTTGACATCCTCCAATCTTCTCGCCATATCCGCGTGAGGGTTGGCGGGAAAATCGTAGCTGACTCCCAGTCTTGCATGCATCTCTACGAGACGGGTCTACCGTGTCGATATTACTTACCCTTGACATCGATAGATGCGAGTGTCTTGAGACCTAGTCAAACAAAGACGGGATGTCCGTACAAAGGCGAGGCGGAGTATTATCATGTCAATGTGGATGGAAAGGTTTATGAGGATGTTGTGTGGTATTATACGCGGCCTTTGCTCGAGAGTATAAAGATTGAAGGTCGGCAGTCAACGCCAAAATATCTGTGAACCAGGTTGTCCTGCTAACTCACCACAGGTCTTTGCTGTTTCTACAACGAGAAAGTGGAAATTGAATTGAACGGCCAAATCCTCGACTCGCCAGAGACGCCGTTCAGCAATCGTAAGCCGAATGATAAACCCAGCTTTCTGTGAGAAGAAAAGAGAGCAAGCGTGGATGCCATCAGTGCTGAGCAATTGATCCGTATACATTCATACACTACAAAATCATATAGTCCGGCCGCACGGGCAATGAGAATCTTCCGTTTCCCTAGAAATTCCCAACCTCTCTGATATCTTCGTGATGATCTCCTCATCTCTGCCCGCTCAAACGCTAATTCGCAAAGTACAAAGAGACGCTGCTCTGAAGAATCGATACAACGAATGGGGTATGATGCAAAACAATATACAAGAACAACCAAAATGAGGAGTGATACCTCAACAAACGCAGCACAACCGCTCCCCTCCTCTTCCCTGAATCTCTTGAGGGGACATGATGTTTCTGTACTCATGGTGATTGTGAGCACGCCATCAGAATTATTCTCGCCTCGGATATGAGGCACCAGCAATGCTTTCGGGCACGGACGAGACAGATCACCCAGGCAGGACAAGCACCGCCTCATCAAAAGCTGGTACCTTCCTCTTCGCGCAATTGTGACATGCTTGCCTTTTTATGAGGAGCCATAGGATGTCCACCGAGCATGCCACTCTCTCGTCGCTTGGTCTTCATTTCTCTTGGGGTGGGCGCTCCAGTTCCGGTTGTCGTGTAAATAGTGGGTGAGCGTAGTGCGTCATTGAGACTCGCAAAGCCACCGTCACCCTGTTGTGCCATTTGATAATTTCCATAACCTGGATTGACGTTCACTGGCACCATCCCGGTGCCACTGTCGTCAACGTGGAAAGATGTCTGATTGTAAGAGGGAGTCGGCAAGTCAGAGAACATTTGCTTTCGTGGAGAGCGGAGGTCATTGGAGGAAGACTGCTGATGTGACTGATGTGTCTGCCGCGTTTCGCTGTTTGAGCTGTTGGAGCGGTCCGACTCGTCTGGAAGATCGCCGAAGATGCGGTGCTGCTCTTCCACGAAGAGGGAGATCAACGGTCCAGGAACATTCAATGTGGGTGAGAAGACGACGCCGACTATGACATGTTAGCTTTGCGTAGGTTGATATCCACGAGAATCAACTCACGATTTCGAACGGTCATCTTGTTGACATCCACATTGTTCACGATCGTCAGCATAAAGGCAGAGAGTGCCTCCAAGAGAGCGCGATTTGGTCTAGGAAGCCTGTTCACCAAAGAATTGAGGGCAGCGATTTTATCGTCGCCAGCAATATCCAGGGTATGTAGAAAGTCGAGATGCAAATCCCTTGTCAGAATGCTGGCTGGAAGCTCTCGTAGATACAGCTTAAGCAAGCTAGCCACAGCATGCATGTCGTAATATGTGTCGTCTGTGATGAGGTTGACATCGCCTTCTGTATTGAAACGGTCTTTGAGCGCCCGGATGACTGTATTCGAGCCCGAAAGTCGGAAGATTCCCTCCTCTGCGATGGCATTCTTGTATGTGAGATACTCAATGCAGCGGTAGACAACTGCAGGTAAGTCAGTAGAGGCATCGGCAGGTTGTGCGGCCTGAACAGCTTCTGCGAGTGGCACGCCGAAGACAACTCTGCTGCCGTACGTGCGTTCTCCAGCTGTGGGGCCGGATGACATGATCTTGTCGCCAGCCTGAAGATCAGAAGACGAACGACCCCGGGTGAAGGGAAGCTGGAAAACGCTTCTCTTCTTTTCGCGGGAACCAGGTGTAGGCGGTGGTCTCATACCCCAGTCGCCAGCATTCTGGATGACCTGCAGGTTCGTTGGGGCTGAGATTGTTGGATATTGCTGATCAGAGCCGTTGATGAGGTGTTCGTACGGAGGAGAGGGCGTCTGTGTGCCTAGACGCGGGCTCAAGGGAGCCTGTCCCATCACTGGTGCATTTCCAGCCACAGTTTCGCTGTAGTTCACAGCGCGCACTTGATCGGCGGACCGCATGTGGGTGCTACCTGCAGCTTGCCTCAAATCACCCGATGACTTTTGCAGCCGCGGACTACGTGGAACAGCCTCTGTCTTGAGCACTTGAGCTTGACGCGCGAGATGAGGCTCTTCATCGTCTTTAAAGTCCACATATTGAAGCAATGCGTCGACCCACGCGTCTCTTTCCTCGTCGCTCTCGGCACACAGCACGTGTCGAACAAGACTGGACGAGTCTTTCTTCTTCGGCTCCAGAATCAGGAAAGCGTGCCGGAACTGGTTGTCCTCGTCCTCGCTTGGGTTCGGAGCTGTGCTGTTCGATTGCTTGCCGATCTGGGCATTTTGCAATTTGATGGACCCCATGTGAGCACCGCCAGGTCCCTCAAAGTACTTCAAATTTGGTCCATCCAGCACAAAGTATCTCGCCTTCCATCCGCCAAAGTTCTTGCCGCGCTTGGTGAGGTATCCCGCTCTGTTTGGGCGAAGCTGGGCGACCGGAGAGCCGGGCCTGCTCCCGTTGAGCGAACCAAAGTAGTCACCGCTGTCGCCACCAATAGCGTCGGTGGARAGGAATTTGCACACGACCATTGCTGCTCTTTCTTCTGTGATGGCGTCAAGCATGCGGTCCAGGTAGTGATTCAATGCCATCCTCCTCGCATCAATCTTGGCGGGCGCGTGTCCGGCAAAAAGTGCCTTCTCCGGCAGTCTTTCTCGGACGTTACACATTGATTTCACATGCTGATCCAGACTCGCAAGAGCCACAAATGTCTTCTCCACTTGCCACAACTGCTTTCCATCGGAGCGCTCGTGGACCGAGAGGGTAAAGACTGGATTCTCGTCGGCCACTTTCGGTGCGATGAAGCTCGCGCGAGAAGGTCGCATCCGGGATGATGCCGTTTTCACGAAGATGGAAGGAAGAGCATTCGGTGGTAGAAGTAGGCCTGGGTACTGATCCGTGACGAACCCTCGGTAAACTTCGCCAGGTGTGAACACCGATGGATCACTCGATGATGACATGCGCTCGCGTTCTGGAGATCTCTCATCGCTTGGAGGCCTGAGACCTTCCGTGACGGCTTGCAATGAATGGGGATGAGGCTGCATTTGTTGGTGATATGCTTTGGCGCGGTCGAGATGCGGCGACAACATCGAAACGGGAGTCTGCGGAGGAAGTGGAATAGCATGTCTCGGCGCGCGAGGAGACAAGGGTAGACCCGCTGGCATTCCAGCCTTGGGCGACATTGGAATTGAATTGGAGATGGTGTTGAGCGCACGTGGCATGGGTGAATTCGGCGGCCGATCTCCCGGGCGAGGGCTCATGGGGAGCCCGGGAGACATTAATGATGGCGCAATGTTGTTCCTCAGCATCTGAGTAGCGTCTGATACCGCACGATTGCGTATCATGTCTGCCGGATTCGCGGTTGGATCGAATATCGCGGCTTGCGTACGAGGCTCGTAGGTGGAAACGGTTGGTGGTGAGACTGCTGGAAAGTCCATCGTTCCCACTGGCGTTTTGCTCTTGCTATGCTTGTCCTTTTTCGACTGGCTCCGATGCTCTTCTTCWTGCTGTGCCTGGATCTCGCGCTGTCGATCGTCTTCCTCTCTCGTCTTTCGTCGTCCACGATCGAGATACTCTGAGCGAGCACTCTCTGGATCGTCCTCGTACTCGGAATCAGAAGCATCGATTATGGTATTATTCACATTGACCTCGGGCTTCGGTGGGTTGAGTTTCAGGGGAGTGGGAGKCGCCTTTCTCGTCTTGGGACTGGAGAACGACTGTGCATATGGTGAAGTTGTTGACTGGTATGGCGTTGTGGGCGAGCTCTTCTGAAAATCGAGTTGCGGGCTTGTTGGAATGTGCAGCGGCTGCTTGACCGGTCCAGCTCCAGTAGGAGCTCGCTGTAAAGCCACGCGAGGGGTAGAAGCAACAAACGCATCAATCGCTGTGGTATCATGATACGCCTCCCTCTGTTCCATGTTTGAGCTGTTGGCTGTCGGCGGGGTTGTCGAAAGTTTGGAGGACGACTCAATTGCGTCTTGCGGCGTATCTGAGCGATGAACGACCGCAGGGAATGAATCCGTCACATCGCTCGTCTTGCGCGCCTCCATGCTCTCCCGCAACAGCGCATCTTTCGCCGGCGATAGGCTCGTCTCCCTGGATTCCGGGTCGTTCTCCGGTGACGCTGCACTCATGAGCGCAGGTGCCGAATCTGATTGCGTCACGCTGTCTTTGAGCTTGCGCCTGTATCGCTCCTTGTCCTTTAACGACTTCTCCAAATCTCTGTTCAAGCCCAAGATCATTGTTCGTTGCTTCTCCACCAGTCGCCATAGCTGCGCATTGTGAGAGGCCGCTTGCTGCTTCTCCGTGAGAACCTTATGCAGCGCAGCCTCGGCGGAACCTGCAGCCGCGATTAAGCTGGCTGCGTCCTCTGCAGTGTCTTGCGATACACGATACGCGTTCGTGCCGTTTGGCCGGGGTGTAGTCGAGGCCGATACAGACGATATTGAGGATACTGTAGAGTCGATCGATGCCGTCCGATGCGCCAGAATCGGTCCTCGCTCCACGCGGGCCACCACTCTAGGAGCAGACATGGCCGTCGGAGAGTTGTTCTCTGGCGGCGATGACTTTTCTGGTCCCGGACTTGAATCTAGGTTATCGCTACGAGGTGCTGTCGAGGGTGATTGATGATTTACAGCGGCATTAATGGCCGAGTGGAGATCATCTTTCCCTGTCTTGACGACCTTCTTGCTCGGATCAGGCGCACGCGGGCGGCGGTCTCTATCGCGGTCGTGAATTTGGGCTGTCGGCTGATGATGATGAGTGAGCACACCACTCCGTATAGTCAGTGGCGGGCTGCTGGGACTGGCGTGCAGAGGGCCGTCGTCGTCTGGTCGGGCGCTGGATGAGATTGGTCCGCGCGCAGAGACGCTCGGCATCGGTGCCATCTCAGGGCATATTAATTGGTCGACCGTTGAATGGGCGCTTACGCTTGTGGTGTACCGAGATATCTCAGCTCATGAGCGGTGCGGTATGGGTGTACAGCAGTCGACTTTCCACGCAAGGTACAGAGCAGCACTGGTGCAGGCACAGGGAATGTATGATGAGCCACGACGACGCGGAGAGCTTGATTGCAAGCTTAATAGAGCTGGCCCGCTCGAAGCGATGCGCAGAGTGGATGATTGTAAGATCTCAAAGTATCATGTGGAGCTAGCAGCAGCGATCTACCGCAAGTGCTCTTTCTTCGCAAGTGGCCATGCAGATCCATCGCGAGTCCCTATCGCGCTTACCTTTACACAGTAGGAAACAAGAGAGAACAGAAGAATGCAAGGCCAGTGTTTCGCATCTTTGTCCTCTGCAACGACTGGTCTGTTGTATACCACGGCATTTGCGTTCGATCCACTCATCGGCAACGCCGTGCGGATGGAAAGATGCACAAACAACCAGCAAGGGACGTCCGCATGTTTCATCGCCCCAGCACGCCCGTCCACTCGGAGACAACACCCTCTTCTTGCCGCGCTCGGCAGGGACCAGGCACACGCGACTAGACGACCCATGGACACGCTGAGACCGGCAAAGGTGCTGAGCGTTCTCGGTTCGCGCCCCCGCACATCACCATCATCATGCTGCTGATGAAATAATGATTGYGGCCAGCACACGCGGTGGAGAAATACGACCACGACGGCAATCAGGGTCTACATTGATTAAGATATCACCCCTCTCCCTCTCCACACTCGTCACCACAGCCGCGAGTCAGGAGCACGATCTCAAATGTCCGATTGTTCCTGACTCTTCAACAACTATATGGAATATGCCGTTCCTGTGTGGTGACGGCTTCTAACTATTGAAATCACTTGACCAGCATGCGAACTATTGGATCCATCCACAACCAAATGAGCACTAGTGAAGTTTGACGCCAACCACAAGAGCTTGGCTGTGATGTGCCTGAAGTCAAAGTTTATCACATCTGACCCACGTGCGGCGAATGGAATCCCTGGTAGCCGATAGCACGAGGCTTGCCGTCACATGGAGCAAAGGCCCAGACATTCGTCGATAGTGCTCTTCTTGGTCGTCGACTTGGCGGCTTTTGCGCTCACGATGACTACAGAATCAGCCTGCTCTCGAAAGATCATCTGCAAGTACCTGAAATGTCTAGATATGGTCGACATGTGCAAGTTGTCCGTGGAAGTGGCTTCATCATTCATTGCCAAGCTTCTGCATCTGCATCACACAGGGGAAAAACTTTGTGACCCTCACACTGAGCGGCTCTCCACAGCACGCTTAATTCATACCCCTGTATCTTGATGGAGTCGAGACTCCAGGGAGGTTTCATGCATCTACAGTAGAGTGGTCGGAACCTCTTCACTTCCCCGATTGCTAGGTCGGAATCTTGAAGCGGTCAAGTCTAGAGTTGCTCGGCCTAATCGAGTATTTCGTCCACACCGGGCAACCTGAATCTGACGGTCTTGTGCACAGCCACATGCTACTGCGGTCGGCAGTCATATCCGTAGACATCCATAGACAGGTGCACAAGCTTCAACACTCGCTTACGAGATGCGTGCACAGTCACAGATCGGAAACGTCGCCTGGTCCTTGACGAAGATCCACAACCCCAGGATACACCATGCAGGAAAAGACTCCACTTCGTCTCCACACTGCAAAGTCACAGAATCTTGTTCATTCCGACTATCCCGACTGCGACGATTGGTAGAAAAGCAATCGCTGTTCGCACGCGGCGCCGCTTGCTGGCAGACAAACCATTCTTCGAAGTGACCGACCGACCGATAGGAGGGAGGTGGCTGACGAAAACCGCCCGCGGTGCAGTCTCCCGATGCATCTGCAGCTGCATTGACTCATGCGTAACATATTGCATTGCAATATATTATCGCTAACGCACGTACAGTGGACCGGCATTGATAGCATGGTGGATCCATATCCTCCACGCGAATTGGCTCGTGCTTCGGGTGTTTGATATTGAACTTCATCTCGACGATCCGAACGAGTCCACCAGAGAAGACATTCCATCTAGAGAGGCCCATTATCGTCGCATCGCCTAGAAAATCCAACACTCTGGCTTCCATCAGGCATCTACCACCATGCTTGGCCCTCAGCCTCTATCTCCACCGGCTTCCTCGCTTCCCAAAACTGGGCCACGTATCCATGCTTGTAGAGTGTACTCTGATTGAAATTATACAGCACATCCCTTTCACCTCTGTGTTCAAAGATAAAACCGATCGCTTCCGCCACACTGATAACCTCATCGAGCGACAATTGCACAAATGGAGCTGTCCCGTACAATAGCGGACCCACATTCACCCACATCCCTCCAGGTTTCAAACTGTGATAGATTTTCTCGAGATAGTCGACAATGTTCCGCGCTGTATCTATGAAGAAGAGCGTTGCGACTGCGTCGTATTTCTCGTGTGAGGGGAAGAGAGAGGTGAAGTCTCCTTCAACTAAGAGGGTATTGGTCCCTCCAATGAGAGATGGAGAGGAGTCTATTGTGACGGAGCGGAAGAGGTCTCCTCGCGTTCGAGCATGGGACCAGGGTTCGATGAAAGGGTGGATCTTTAGTGGTTGGTAGGATGTTGTGGTAAAGGACGCTAGGTATCTGTATGCGAGGTTCATGTATGCGGAGAACTCGTTTGACGTGACGTGGATGTAAGAGCCTAGATGGGCTATCTCGTGGGCAAGACTTCCGAGGCCGGCGCCGGGGACGAGGACTGAGTAGGTTTCTTGTCCGGAGGAGGGGAGGCGAGTGGTCAGAGCGTCCATGAAGTAAGGGAATGTGCCGACTCGCTCTGCGTGGCCTTCGTGTGACCAGTCTCGGACCATGTGTTTGAGAGCTTGGCTTACGTGAGAACGGTGGACTGCGGATTTGGTGGTCTTGGAGGTTTCCTTTGCGAAGGCGCTGAGCTCGGCTCGTGAAATATTGTAGAACGATAGCCCATGGTCGACAATTTCTMGACAGAGATGCGCGTTGACCGTGATCGTAGATCGGGTAAGACCAAAGTTCTCATTATATTTGATGGTTGAGTCAAGAATCTTGACCGCACTGTGAGYGGGAGATTATAGAAAGAGGGAGATGTAGCATACCTTCTTGTGCTTTGTGGGAACGTGTTTATACAGCCCCTCGAACCGTTTTATCTCCTCTCCTGCGTGCTGCTCGTATGCGTCGTAGGCATTAAGAGCGTCGAGTAGTTCCCATCGGGGATGATGCTTATCCCACCTTCCCCTTTTGCGATCGATCCTTTTGAGGAGTCGAGACTTCTCGATTTCCCGTGGAGTGCCAGTGGTCGGACATTGAGCGGATACCGAGAGAGGTACTGCATTCGAGCATAAAGCTTGTCTACTCCCATTCTCATTCTTGGCTACCACTGCAGCTGCGAAGAAGCATAGCAGTGCCAAGAATGTCCCTGAGGATGCCAGGATCGCTCGAATACCGATTGACATCGCGTTCATGCTTACAATGCTCCATTTTCGGGATTTTCTCTGCGTGAGTTCTTTTTCCAAGGAAGATACAGAACGCTAAGAAATGCCAACGCTGAACAAGGGACCTTGATGGATTTTTCTTGGCATTGGTATACAATATTTCAGGATGAAGACTCATCTTCATGCCGCGGCCTAGCATTCTGAAGGGTCGACCTCAAATAGTCGGGATGCTTTGGTAGCCGATGGGCTGGTTGATTGTCTTTATGATAAGATCTTGGTCGGCCAGGAGTTGCCTGGGTGATTCATCAGGTGATGTTATCTATACTGTAGACCATAGCCTATGCTCACGACTTGAGATTCGTCTATGCTTTCCAAAACTATTAGAGCTGTTTGTCAAATCGTCATCGAGACGGCTTATACTCGGTCCCAATCGCTTGCAATGGTCTCGTTGCAAGGCAACGTGATGGCTATACAACGGTCGATGCCACCGCTGCAACGGGGCTGACTGCGTTGCGGCATGTGCTTTGTAGCGACGACTTCACGCGATCCTGTAATGAGTAGTCACATCAAGACGAAGTTTTGTACTATGGAGTTTTGAACTCTGGAGCCCGTTGGCGTCCCTAGGTAGCCTTTTGTTCTTCGAGTCCTCCGACGCTTGACTGGCGTGATGACTCGGTTGTGTTTGGCTTGTCGTATGAGAGTAGCACGACATCATGATCGTATAGTCATGGTGTCAGCGTGGTGAACCTAGCTCATCCGAAGACCTACCGGGATGCCCTTGTCGGCGACGCGCCGGAACGGTCCTGGAGGTCTGGCTAGACAACCTCCGTACAGACGGCGTCCGTTGGAAACCCGGCTCTGGGACCCAGGCAGTAACGGGAGACCACCACCATCAATCAGCGTTTGCCGTGCTTGTGCAGCGACCCTTGAGCTGCTACGAAGACAGGACGGAGATGGCGGAGTACTGTGCCGCAACGCAGGGCAGAGCGGAGCGGCTTCGCGTTCCAGCAACAAAGGAGCGGTGGCACGGAAGCGCCTTGCGCGGCCACAACCGGGGTGATTCGCAGCGGTTGTGCGTGAGCAATCCCTTGTCTGCGATTGAATAAGGTTGCAGTATGCATGCACCCGCGCCAGCCATTGGCATCWCGTCAGTTCGAATCGGTGGCCGAACGTTTTCTTGACAGGTGAATATAAACCGCCAGAGCAGACCGCTCGCGTGAGAGAGGTGAGAAGGTCCCGTTGCTACGAGCAGGTCGGCCGGGGGACGAAGTGAAGTGCCATGAAATGCACGAGGAGTTGATGTGTGCAAGACGCGCAAACCAGATCAAGGTGAAACCAGCCGCTGACGAAGGAAGGTTTGGAGCAATAGGCCAAAGCCAGGGTCTCATTCTGTGTGCCGACCAAATTCCAATAAAGAACAGTAGCCCCCCGCGCTGACGCTGCCACCTCCACACCCATCCACGCCAGCAAGGCACCGTCAACATTCACATCTCGAGAGGCCTCTTCCATCATTCCATCACCGGGCCCCTCCGGCTTCAACCCCCTCACCGCATCCTCGGCGAGGATATCCATGAGCACGTCGTCGATGGCAATATGCCGCCCGGACGACCCCCAGGCTCCCATGGCGTGAACGGCGGCCTCCGAGTGCGCGACATTCTGTTCCTCTCCCTCCTCGCGCCCATTGCCGCGGCCGCTCTGCAGAAGCAGCCGCAGTACTACAATCACCCCAACAATGGCGACCTCGTCAATACGGCGTCGCAGCAATGGGACACCATCCACACGGCTGTAAGCGACAGCAGCAATTATCACAACCAACACATCAACCAAAATAAGAACACCAACACAAACAACAATGACAACAATGCGCGGAATTCCCGTTCCAACCAGCGCGCCCTTGCGACTGTGTCTCCAGCCGAGAACAACAACCCGGCTGTTCGRGCACCTCCTGCACCGTGGACGTCGGCCACCAGCGCCGGCCTCACTTCGCGACAACCGGCGCGGTCTTTGCAGGACTGGCAAGTCGAGGACATTATGCTCCTGGCGACTGTAGACGGGAAACTCCACGCCCGCGACCGCAAAACCGGCGCTCCGAAATGGGTCCTGGAGACCGATCAAGAGATGGTGGAGACGGTGCGGCATCGCAGTAACAAGACGCGGAACAATGATGGCGTCGAACAGGAAGATCCCATCTTCATCGTGGAACCCAGTCAAGACGGCATCGTCTACATTCAGGCCCCGGGATTCCGCCTGCAGAGGCTGGGGTATACTGTCAAGCAATTGGCGGACATGTCGCCTTATGCTGGCGAGGGCTATCCATCAGTCGCCTACACTGCGGAGAAGAAGAACACAATGTACACGGTGGATGTCGCGACGGGCCATATCCTCCAGACCTTTAGCTCCGCTGGGTCAATCGTCAATCCAGATGACAGGAGCTGCCGCAGGGTTGATCCGCTGGGCGCCTTGGACGACGATGCCTGCGAAGCGCGTGGGACCCTCACCTTGGGGCGTACTGAGTACACAATCGGCATTCAAGACCGGAACACGGGAGAACCGATCAACACCGTCAGGTACTTTGAATGGGGCCCAAACAACCGGGATCTTGATCTCCGCAGCAAGTACACCCAGACCATGGACAAGAGATATGTTTATTCCAAACATGACGGAAAGATATTGGGTGTCGACTTGAACAAAGGCACCAAATACAAGCCGGTGCCTGACAAACMGAGCTACGTCCAGACCTTCTCCTCCCCAGTTGTGAGAGTCTTTGACATTGTCCGTCCGAATGGTGACCTCTCCAGCGACACGTCCCTGGTGATATTACCTCAACCCGCCGGACCACCACCAAACGAGCTCACTCCGCTGGAGGATGAGGACAGCGTCTTTGTCAACCGGACTGAAGCGGGCAGCTGGTACGCGCTTTCAGAAGCAATGTATCCTTCCATCACGGATCGAGCACCTGATGCCAGTAGCGTGTGCAACATTGATTGTTTTGCAAACAACAAATTCATGGGTGTGCATCATTTGTCGCCCCTCGAGCCTGACGAGTCCGGGACTCGCCTTGTTGATGGTCGAAATGTTTTGACGATCGATTCTCCTCCGACCGATCAACTTACAGGAGATGTCAACGTCGAGCCCTTCTTCCCGCCAGAGGTTCGTGCAGAGAATAACATTACAATGTGGTCTATCTTGGTCATGCTTCTTCTCGGCTCCCTTGGCTGCGGTTTCGTGTACAAACAGCATGGACTGGAGGGGTTTAGAATCAGGCAGCCAGCAAGATCCGACGTGGTCGTTCCTGTTGCCGAAACCCTCGACTCTGTCATTGGTGTTGAAACTCATCCTCCAGAAACCACAATGATTCGCGAGGGAGAACCTGCAAAGGAAACCATATTCCCTCAAGAAGACAAGGTTACGCAGGTCCGGTTCGAAGAGCCTAGCAAGGATTCGGATCCGGACGAGTCTCCCGAGCCCGATGCTGCGAGTGAGGAATCTCTCGCAAAGGAGATGGGCGAGAAGACTCCAAAGAAGCGAGCCACACGAGGGAAACGAGCTGGCCGAAAGCAAAAGGAGAAAGAGCTGGCGAATATTGAAGCCCGAGCGAAGAAAATGGGAACCCCGGTGCCGCCGTCCACGCAACCCACGCAGACGACTCCGCCCGGTCCGGTCGCGCGGCCGGCGGAGATCATCAGCGTCGCCGCTTCTGAGAGCCCTCAAGTCTCTGGTCCCCTTCAGATCAACAGTCTAGTCATCCACACCGACAAGGTCATTGGTCAAGGTAGCTGCGGTACGATTGTGTTTGAGGGCTCTTTCGAAGGACGTAACGTCGCTGTCAAGCGCATGTTATCACAGTACTACGAACTGGCATCACAAGAGGTTTCATTCTTGCAACAGAGCGACGATCACGCGAACGTGGTTCGTTACTTTTGCCAGCAGAAGGATGATCACTTCCTCTACATTGCCGTAGAGCTATGCCAGGCCAGTCTGTTCGAAGTCTGGGAGGCAGATAAGGCCAAGACGGAAGAGAGACATCAGCAAATGCAAACGCTCAAGCTCGCCATCCAGCAAGATATGACGCGGACTCTACAGCAGTTGGCTGCTGGTCTATGCCATCTCCACAATCTTCGCATCATCCATCGCGACATCAAACCACAGAACATCCTTGTTGCCTTTCCCAAACGAACTCAGCCAAACGGGACACGGTTGGTCATCTCTGACTTTGGACTTGGAAAGAACTTGCCAGAAAACGTCAGCACACTTGTCGATCCTACTGGCAATGCGGGTACTTCGGGATGGAAGGCTCCTGAGCTCATATCTCAACCGAGAGAGAATGAAGGTCGACACAGCCAGACCACCCCAACCAACAGCGACAGTGGGGTTRCGGTTGGCGGAGTCAGTGGGGTCAAGCGCGCCGCCGACATCTTCTCGCTTGGATGTCTCTTCTTCTGGGTCCTCACTGATGGGGTGCATCCGTTTGAAGATGAGAATGGCTGGCAGCAGCTACGTGAACTCAACATCAAGCGCGATAAGAAGAACATGGATGCTCTGTCGAGGTGGAGCGATGCGTACGAGCCAATGCAGCTGATCAGTTCCATGCTCGAGTATCTGCCCGAGCATCGTCCAACCGCACAGGCCGTCCTCAACCATCCCTACTTCTGGCCTGCTGAAAAACGTCTAGCATTCCTCTGCGACGTTTCCGATCACTTTGAGCGCGAGCCACGCGGGACCTATGATGATGGTTATGCTGGCGACTCACCCACGCTCTGTGCACTCGAGAATCGCGCCGAGGAGGTTATTGGCGCTCCATTTGACCGTGCTGATTTCCTTTCGAAGCTCGATCGTCACTTTGTGGATACGCTTGGTAAACAGAGAAAGTACAGCGGTAATCGTCTGCTGGATCTGTTGAGAGCGCTGCGGAATAAGAAGAACCATTATGAGGATATGCCACCTAATGTTAAGAAGCTGGTCGGGCCACTGGCGGGTGGTTATCTGAGCTACTGGTGCCATCGTTTCCCGAGGTTATTGATGGCTTGTTATGAGGTCGTTCATAATGAGAAGCTAGTAGGGAATGATAGGTTCAAGGGGTACTTTGGGTTGGGGAAAGAGTGATGGGGCATGTAGAAAAAGAATGTAACACGTATGAACTCGAATGTTGAAGCATCCATTGCCATTGTGATGTTTGCCTTTGCGTGTTGTCGAATTTGCTCGCCGTGAATCGATGCCCAATGATGAAGATTATAATCTCGAATCCAAGCGACGTAGCTCATCTTACAAACAAGAGGCCTTTACGAAAGCCTCTGACGAATTGACGAATCGCGCACAAGGAGAACGATATGCAGGCCTCTACCATCATCGAAAATCTCCAACAAGTTGGACAGCATCGAGGACACTCTTGTGCAGCGATCTCTTTCACTACCCCAACCCTGACCCTACGAGAACCATCACGACAAACGACCAAACCATCAGAGCTCAGTGTAACATGACATGTCTCATTGATTGGGACTCACAAGATGAGAATACCGGCATCGGTTGCAAGGACGATTGCCGCCGGTTCGGTATGACTGCCAGGCCAATACCTCCATCAGAAGGAAAGCCAGTCGACCGGTGAGCCAGAAGCTAGCCATAGCTCTCACCGGATGATGTGGTAGCCTTTGTTGGCATGATGCATTGAGATGCCACATGCAAGACGTTTGCTCGAGCTCCAGCGGCAAGGCAGCGGTATCAGGCCAGTCGGTGAACAATTCGCATATGTCTCGCCCCAGATACAACAACGTGGCTCCATGTGGCATATGCGCTGCCTTTCGCGTGCGTTCGCAATCGGCAAAAAATCCTTCCTCATGCAGTTCAGATCCAACCATCGGCTCCYGTAGGATTCATCTCCAGGTTGGCGATTCGCCGCCCTCTGCGGCGTCTGTTGGAACTTTCCTCGCGAAGGAATATAACCCTAACAACGCCAGCGTGTGCAACCTGTACGAAGCAGCTTAGTGGCTGCGGCCTCTTTTGACAAGGGCGGCAGATAGAGTAGTGCGTCTCGCCGCTCATATTCTCCAATGCAAAGACGCGCGCCTACGAAMGATGAGCACCCTCTCTCTCCCATCCACGGGTTCTCAAAGCATTACGATGGATTGTTCTTGACGCTGGTGTCGCTCCTTGTAGGATGTTGTTCTTTGTTCTTCATCCCGCAGCGCTTAACCTGGAGATGATAAAGTCACGTTTGCCGTGCCTCATGCGTTCTTCACCACTCAGCACACTTCGCTCGAACTCTTTTTAAACTTTACCAAGCCGGCCACTCGTTGGAAAAAGCGCGAGCTAAAGTCCCGACGTCTGTATTCCGATTCGCTCATCCGCGATTAATCTTGACCCATTCCTCTGGTCTGGGATTACATGTGCGCCGAAAGTCTGAACAGCACGGAAGAACACGACATCACATCACATCCCAATCATCATAACAGTCTTCTCTGGCGTGGAAGGACGCTCCGACGGCAAATATTGCAGCTTCCACCTGGTTGTTGTTCGACGCTCGCAACCAACATCGCCACCAGGATATTGTCCAATCAGCTCCCGTCAACACCCTGCCCAGCTAAGCGCCCACAGCTTTGCCGCGAATCACATTCCGTCTTGAAGGCTGCGGCACTGCTTCTACTTTGCTTCTAACGCCGTTTGATCATCGAACCGGAGCCCTGGAGCAGGATCCCATTGGCTCCAATCCGCGCCGGTTGCATCACCTCACAACGGAAGCAAAAACACTTTCGTCGTTGCGTCTCTACGCGCCCGCACCAAGAATAACCTAAGGCAGGCGCTTCGACTCTGCAGCGAGCTCTGCGCTCAGCCTTCGCGGACGCACCACCTGGGGCACAGTAGTGCTGTGTGCTGACTTTTGAAGCACCGGCGACATCCTGGTAGGCAACCCACCTCGCTTTAATCCGTGCATTTCCTTGCACCTCACACCCCTCCACTCTGCATCCCTTCACCGGCCATAGCTTACCATAGCTCGCAGGCCTAAGAGAAGGGTGGTTGTCATTGCCGACTCATTCATTTGATTCTTCGGTCACCCCCATTCTTGCAAACAACAACGACAAGCAACAATGGCCTCTGCAACTGCCACTGCCACGATGATGGCCGCGGGGTTCGATAAGAGAGCAAGCACTGTATCTTCYCTGCAGACTCCCGGATCTGGAACTTTTCCTTCGGAAATGCTGAGTCCCATGGCACCCTCTCCTGGCTTTATGAAGCGCGAAGATGCCCTCAAGACTCCCATTACCCCTCCATCTGCATACCTGGACTTTCTTAAGAACATGTCTCCCGCTGTGATGAGTCCAGCTTCCGCTACTAGTATGCGGTTCAGTTTCAACGACAAGACCTTCGACAGAAGCTTCGAAATGCCTCTTGACAAGATCGTTGATGTATCTGGAGCAAAGCCATCAACCAGTCCACCAGCATCCCAGCCTGCTGTTTCCAGGAATACGTCGTACGGGTCAACAGAATCCGCCCTCTCTCGCAACACATCTTACGAATCAACATCAACCGAGCGGACTGTTGCTTCTGTAAGCAGTGCCGCATCGAATGGTGCTTCACGACCACAGTCACCACGAATCATAATCCCACCATCTCCTTTTGCAAAACCTGCACCCAGATCGGCCCGGACKCCAAGACGATTACGCATTCCCCAATCGCCATTCTCTCCAGCTCTCACATCCGCACAGTCAATGCCATCACCATACTCCTCCACACCGCTCAGTGCAGCACCATGGAGCGCAACATATTCGCCCCAAGAATCCAACATCGATGCCATCGGGCAACCTGGCAAAGTACACGTCCGACAAGTAGTGACCCGGACCGTCACCTACTGCCGAACACCATTGGACCCGGCACCCAAGGGTAAGAGAAGAAAGCTCGAAGTCGAAGACGTATCATCGACGCTGTCAGAGGAACCACCATTGAAACAAGAACGTATCGAGAAGATCGAAGAGGCATCGCCTGCCTTGTCGATATGACCAGACATGTCCATATCATATCATACCACACCACACCACACCACACAACACAACACACACAACATCTTTGTTCGATTCTACAAAGCGTTTTCTATGACGATACTTGCATTGCTATTCATCGCTATTTACGAACTGCTGTACTTTCCTTACGAATTACGACGCTCAGTGTCACTCAATGGGGGAGAGAGCCTTTGAAAGCCCGGCGCTAGAAAGGCGTAACACATATTGATTGGGTTGGATTGGATTGGATTGGATTGGATTGGATTGGAAATGGAGAACAGGATGGAAGTTCATCATACTATTCAAGGCGCTTTTGGCGTTTTATCATCTGGAGTGTAGCAAGGTTGTTAGCTGCAATGTGGACGAGACGAACATCATCATTGACCTCACCCACATGGACTCATTGTCATCCCTATAATCATCCTGAAATGTGCTGTTTGACAAGTCCCGCGATCGTTTTCTTGGCGCTTTGTGGCTGACGTGGATGGCAGAGGATTAGCTTGAGACGCAAGTGGAAAAGATTGGTGGTCTCGGGTGTGTGTCGTTTCAAACGAGATCAACATGAAACACTAGTAGGGTGTCAAAGAGGTCTACGCCAGGAACACAACAAGTTTCATACATCTGTCACTCTGCACCAATTTCAAAGCTTCGTAGCATCCGGCTTTCTTCTCGCAGAAGTATTCCTCTCCGCACCAACCACGAAACAAACGTGATGGCTCAAAGCCACAATATCGCCCTCCTCATCCATTACCACAATCTCCAAATCATATCTCCCATTCTTGATAACCTTAGTCTGCAGTCTCGTAAACAGAAATTTGACGCCTTCTTCCGGTAACGCCTTCTTGACGTCTAGATTCAAGAKCAGAGTCGGGTACCAATAGGGGAGATGTTTAACCTCCTTTGATGCGCGTGTTGGGCTGTATTGATCAACACCGTTCAAAACAAAGACCTCGCAGATTTGCGGGAAGAGATCGACTAGGAATCCAAGTTTCTCATTCGTCCAGCGTTCGGTAGGGTCTCGGAGACACATCCATTGATCGTAGATGTTCTGAGCGGGTTGGCCGGCTGTAGGGAACCAGGAGCGGACTTGACCAGTGGCTTTGCGGAATTTCGTATTGGGCCATTCGGGGAGTTCTGCCCATGCGGAGTCTTGGCCGGATTCGAGAGATTTGGTGGAGGTTAGCGGTACTCGCTTGGGATGGGGAGACCAGTTCGTGTTGAAAGAAATGCCTTTTTCGGCGGCGAGGTTGCTTTGGGTGATGTACCTGAAGGAAKAAATGCAGTGTTAGTGATATCTTGCGTTGATGGCGAGGGAAATTGGGATACCTAGGTGCATCCAAGGACGGCATTCTCCCTCGGACTTACCCAACAACTTCTTCACGCTCTCCTTGAGAGAGCGTGACCTGGACAACTGAGGTTTGACGTCCGAGCTTGACATCTTTGACCGTAAAGGTTGCTTTGCCGGCGTCGGTGCGTCTTAGAAAGTCGAGATGCAGTGCCAAGGTATGAGGTTGATTCTGCTTCTTGAGGGTGGTGTTGAAGTGTAGTTTGACGACATTCTGGGAAGCGAGACGGGTATATAAGTGTTTGATCTCACATCACTAAGCAAACGATGATGTATTACCATGAAGGTGGAGCAAACCACTGAACGGCGAAGATATGACCAGTTAGCATGTATCCCGAGAGCACCGGCGAGCTAGACGAAGGCTTTGCAAAAWAGCCCTTGGACACTCCGCAAACCAACTGACCTCCTCCGTGTGGAACGCTGTTGGCCGGGATCATCAGCTTGGGAGGACGAGAAAGGACCGATGGTGTTGATACATACCTCCCAATGCACCAATCAGTGAGAAAGTTCGCTGTGTAGGTGTGGGTCGAAGCCTGCTGGACCGCAGTCGCTGCAGCGAAAGCCATGATTGCTGGGGTGAGATACAGTAATCCCCGGACTAAAGATTATAAACAGAATTCCTGCGTTGATGTTGTGTTGATAATCCTGACCAAGCAAAAGTGAGGTTGTTCACTCGATCAGGCCGAGGCTGATCGGCATCGGTACTAAGGTAAACCTTCCTCTTCGAACATCAGATGTCACCTCACTTTCATACCACGCTTTCATCGCTGTATAACACATTTCAAACTGCTGCTACCATTGACCATGTCCTCGTGAATTCCACCCCACCGAATGATGATCAGTCATGGGGAAGACCCACGCTCCCCGGAACCACCATATGGGGTAACCCGCACGAGCAGTTGAGCGACTACGAAGTTGGGCCGACACGAGACGTCATGCTATCCACCGCGAAGAGGAGGTAAATCGTCGGTGTAGCATCGATGCTGAGAATGACATCGAGCGATTCGTATGTCCAAGAAAGTCCTGCGGCAAGCGAAGACAGTCTTCTCGTTGGTGCCTCTCGATGGAGTGTCGCTTTGTTTAAAGAAATCATAGTGTCAGATCGATGGAGTGAAATACTGTTTTCATTCATGTTTGCTTTGCAATCTGCAACAGCGATATGTGTCTACATTGTGTACGCGCCAGGCAAAGTCCTTTTTTCTAACCCCATCCGATACACAATCCCATCTACACCATCTGCCTTGCATGCCTTTTACAGATACTTTTCCTGCTTCAACCACTTCTCCACATCCTTGCTATCGCGCTCGATCCAGCTGATCTTCGCTCTCACAGCATCGATGCTCTGCGCCAAATTCCTGTCGAAACCCTTGGTACTCTTATCCGTAAAGAACTTCTCCACATCCTTCAACTGCTCCTCCTTGGTGAATCCGCTAGTAGCCATGCTCACGACGCTACCGAGCAGAGTGAACGAAGGCGGCATCTTCTCACGAAGCAGATCCCAATTCTCCTTCATCCAAGCCCAGAAAGCCTCGATACCCTCCTTGTGTGCTCGGAGACCCGCGAGTGGAAGGTAGATGTCCTGTTCCTTGACGTGCTTGGAGAGGGAGTATGCAAGTGAGCGCTGGATGAGTTCGGGATCCTTGGCGCGACCGAGAGATCTCAAAGCAGCATTGCGCTCGTCGCTAGATTTGCCAGTCTCGTATTCCTTGACCAGCGCATCATACTCCTTTTTGCCACCGAATTGGAGTGCGACGGCATACACGCTGCCTCGCAAGTTGGGGTGTAGAKCKSSGYGGTCGCCRGAGMWKWAMWWWWMAAACATCTCGAGCGCAGCAGCCTTGGTCTTCTCATCACCAGAGGCGGCCGCACTGCCGAACATGAGCGACTTGAATTGCTGCTCAATGTGGCCGTCCGTCTCCTTGAATGTCCAGCCAAGCTTGTGTGCGACCTTTGAGACAAGATCGCGCTGGAAGGCCTTGAGGGCGTCCTTGACCTTGTCGTCTTCGAACGTCCAGGCTGCGCGGACGGTACCGATTCTGGAGATTAATTCATCCCACACGACAAAGTCTGGTTCAGTGTCGAAGCCCTTGAGGAGTGAGAGGAGGCCATCGGTCTTTTGGTAACCAGCAGCGGCGAGGGCGCCTGCATCAGCAATCATGCCTGCGCGGTCCTCAACGGTGAGGAGACCTGCCTTGGCATTCTGACCGAGCTTCTGCAGGCGTTCTGGGCTGTAGGAAGTACGGTAGATGCCAGAGTGATCTGCGTTGAGCTTGTAGAAATCAAGATCGGGGACTTTAAAGCTCTGCTCACGCTTGTTAAGTGTGAGCTCCTCATCGACACCGTCCTTGGTTCGCAGGCCGAGGAAGACGGGGAAAAGAGTCTGGTCCTCTTCTGGCTTGACGTCGGCGGTTCTCAGGAAGCGGTTCTGCTTTACATGAATCTCGTTGGCCTTTGCGTCCTCTGTGACGGTCACGACTGGGAAGCCAATATTCTTGGTCCAAATGTCAGCGATGCGCTCAACATCCTTGCCGCTGGCATCGCTGAGTGAAGCCCACAGATCCCCGGTGGTAGTGTTGCCATATGCGTGCTTCTTGAGGTACTGACGGATACCCTCCATGAAGATGTCCTCACCGAGATACTTGGAGATCATGCGAAGGACACWTGAACCCTTGGAGTAAGAGATGGCATCGAAAATCTGGTTGATCTCGTCCGCACGCTTGACAGGAACCTCGATTGGGTGCGAGCTGCGGAGGGAGTCCAGACCAAGAGCAGACTGCAGGTTGTCGGTGACATAGCCCTCCCAAACCTTCCACTCGGGGTAGAAGATGTTGCAAGAGTACCAGGACATCCATGTCGCGAAACCCTCGTTGAGCCAGAGTCCATCCCAAAAGTCCATAGTAACCAGGTTGCCGAACCATTGGTGGGCAAGCTCGTGCTGCACAACCTCGGCGACACGCTGCTTGGTTGATGCGCTGACGTTCTTCTCGTCCAGGAGCAAATCGACAACGCGGTAGGTCACCAGACCCCAGTTCTCCATGGCACCAGCCGAGAAATCAGGAATAGCAACCATGTCCATCTTCGGTAGGGGGAAATCGCTAGCGAATTGCTTCTCGTAGAACTCCAATGTCTTGGCAGCAAGCTCAGCAGAGAAGTGACCGTGGTTGATGTCCTTGTCTGGTGTGCAAAAGACTCGTACAGGAATGCGGAAAGTGTTCGTCTCGTGTACCTTGAGCTCGCCAACGATGAAAGCAAGGAGGTATGTGGACATCAACGGCGTCTTGTTGAAGGTCACAGCCTTGCGCTTCTTGCCCGTAACTGCGGAATCCACCTGCTTCTCACTGGCCACGTCCATGTTGCTCAAGCAAGTCATCTTGTCGTCGGCGATGAGAGTGACGGTGAAGGTGGCCTTCAATGCTGGCTCGTCGAAACATGGGAAAGCTCTACGGCAGTCGGTGGGCTCCATCTGTGTGGTTGCAATGTAGGCATCCTCGCCGTTCTCAAGCTTGTATGAGGAACGGTAGAAGCCGGCCATGTTGTCATTGAGTGTACCCACGAACTTGTGTGTCAGGGTAGCCTTGCTGCCGGCGGGAATGGTCTGGTCGAATGCGATCTTGGTGGTTTGCGAGTCGTCATCATGGGTGATCTTGGGCGATGAGGAGATCACACTAGAGCCAGATGTGATCTTGGTCTCCTTGATATCAATGTCGAGCGAATTGACGGATATCGATGTAGTGTCCTCGACGACGTCCAGCTCGATCTCGACCGTACCATCATACTTGAACGTCTCGAAGTTGGGCTCGAGGGTTAKGTTGTAGTGCAATGGCTTGACATTTTTTGGCAGAACCTCACGACCTTTGCTGATATCCATGTTGGCATCTGCCACGTCCGCATCGCGGTGACCCCGACACATGGCTGCGCGGCGGTGAGAGCAATGTCTTGTGGCGGCGTAAGGGAGTCGTTTGGAGGGTGCGAAGGGTGAGGATCGTGCGGTCGGAGTGCGTAGTCGTGCGGCAGCTTCTAATGTGTAGGACCGCTGCTGATGGCGGTTAAAGGCGGTCGGAGTGGTGGTGGTGAGTCTTCGTCTGATCTCGTGTTTCTGGTACTGCACGATCGATCGTGCCCCTCCTCCCGCTGTCCCGCATCGCAGCTGTGCTTGCACCAGCGCAAGGGTCCCACTGCCCGCCGCCGCAAGTGAATGAAGAGGACGCATCTAAGCTCCTCACGGCATGCGAAGGGATATTTACAGGAATTGCGAATGCGCGTCGTGTCTCACGGCAATGCGCCAGCGAAACAAGCGTCCGGGCGTTGACGTGGACGAACTTCGAAGCTTCTTGGGCCGAGCTTTCACATGTTCGGACTGATCATATCATCATGCCAGGAACACACAAAATGCTTGTCACATACGCCTGAATAGCACGCGGAAACGATGCTGCTACGCACGCGAAGGTCTGAACATATCGGACCCGTGATCTAACATCGCTTGATTGTGAGGTTAGTACCAAGTAGAGTTCATGTGAGTTATATCAATGGCAAGTAGCTGAACCAAGCAATCTTTCTACAATGCCTATCTGCATTTCGGAGATTAACCATCTACAGTCTGGCGCCCATATCACGTTCTACACACACATGCCAGACATAACAAAGACTGATCTCACGAATTGCCAAGGCTCGGCATACCTTCCTGTCAACATCCATTGCATGAAAATTTCCATCTCCAACGTTTCCTCTCTTTCTCACCAACAAGCTTCCAACCTCGATGAGCAATTCGACAGCCCCATCAGATGATCTATACATGGCATCGCCGGGCTGTTAGACGTAATAAAATTCCCTTCACAACCGCAAGATCAGTCCTCTCGGCAATGTCTCCTACTCGCGAGCTTGCTGGACGTTTACGACGATACTTCGTCCCCTTGCAAGACCAAACTTCATTCATTGCGTTTGAGGGGATCATGATCTCAGTGATTGATACTCCATAAAGACTCTGGAACAAATTGAACTACTCCTGGCTAATAATGTTTCACAATGCTGTCAATTCATCACCTGGTGAACTCATCGTCGACTGCGGCCAGAAAGCCTGCAAAGTGATGACCCCGTAGGTGTAGACGGTTTGATCCAGACAAGTTTATACGAATTTACATCACCGTGAGGACGCTCCTTGAGAGAAGAGGTGAGGTCAAACTCTCAGTCGTGCCTTCCTCTTCGACTTTCAAGTTTTCATTCCACTTCACGTCTTGACGTACCTGTTCTCGACATCACAGCACACGACATGGAATCCTACAGGAGACCGCCTTCGACATCGCACTCAGCGCGATCGTCTACAAGGAGGACCACCTCGTACACCACTGGAACAGGATATCRGGAAAGCACGTCAAATCCGTTCTACACGACCAATGGATACACTACAGCGACTGGTTCGCGGCCTCGAACTGGACGTCCTAGCACCGGAAGACCTGGTACCGCCAGGCCACGGACTGGGCTCTCTACGCTGGGAGTCGAGAATCAGGAGATTGTGTGCGCCGTGAGTGAGAGTCGCGGCGTGTCTCCGTCAGTCGGTATGGCGTTCCTGAACTTGGACACGGGCGAGGCGGTCTTGAGCCAATTCAGCGACAGTCAGACATATGTCCGGACCATTCACAAGGTATGCCCACTTCGTTCTACTAATACTTTCATGCTCACATTGTTAGCTCTGCGTATTCAGCCCGACTGTTATTCTCGTGGTCTCGTCYTCGTCAAATCCAAAGTCGAAGCTGTATTCCATCTTGGAGGACAGCATCCAGGAAGATCTTGATAGTAACATCGCGCTCTTCGATCGTCGTTACTGGTCTGAGACTACCGGGCTTGAGTACATCCAGCAGCTGGCTTTCTCTCAAGACGTCAACACCATCAAGACTGCGGTGACTGGCAACTACTTCGCCGTCTGCTGCTTTGCCGCTGTCATGAAGTACACAGAACTTGCCAACAACAAGATGTTTCCCTTTCATTCGCTACGAATGAAGTATGAGCCATCAGAAGGTTCAATGATGATCGACCTCGCCACGATCAAGTCGCTGGAGCTGGTGCAAAACCTTCACAATGCCAAGTCGAAAGACTGTCTGTTCGGTCTACTGAACGAGACGCTCACTCCAATGGGCGCTCGTCTACTTCGAAGCAACATTCTCCAACCCATCACTAGTTCGGAGACATTGATCAAGCGCTTCGAAGCCGTGGAGGAGCTGAGCACTAAGGAAGAAATGTTCTTTGCTGTTCGACAGAACCTGAAACCATTCCTCGACGCTGACAAAACACTTACTCAACTCATCATGCTGCCGACCCAGAAAAGCTTGAAGGTCATTGAACAGTCAATCAATCATGTCATCGTACTGAAGCAATTTGTTGGCCTCGTCAAACCGGTGTTTGAAGCACTGACGGGGTCGCGCTCTGATATGCTCATCTCCATCCGAAGCATATGTGACTACGGGAATGTTGAGCCCGTCCAGGTCTTGATTGATCAGGTCATCAATGAGGGCACCGCATATGCTAAGCAGCCTTTGGATTATCGCAACCAGAGAACCTACGCTGTCAAGTCGGGTGTGAATGGCCTACTCGATGTGGCTCGACAAACATACAAAGAGGCCATGACAGACGCTCTTCAGCACATTGCAGAGCTAGGCGATGAGCATTCACTGCCACTTCAAACCAAATTCGACAATGTCCGGCATTTCTTCCTTCGTCTGAGGGTAGACGAGCTGGAAGACCGAAATCTTCCGCCCATCTTCATCAATGCATACCGAAAGAAGGATGTGATTGAATGCCAGACTCTCGATCTTATCAAACTCAACCAAAAAATCAGTGACGCTCACACGGAAGTTCTCCTGATGAGCGACAAATCTGTCGTACAGCTGATTGAGGATGTCCGAGAGCACATGTCGAGCCTCTTTCGCATCTGCGAGAGCGTCGCAATGCTGGATATGCTCACAGCATTTGCTCATGCTGTATCAAGTGAAGACTATGTTCGTCCGGTCTTGAGCGACACTCTTGCCATCCGCGCGGGGAGACACCCAATCCGCGAGAAGATCCACAACACCAAGTACATCCCCAATGATGTCTACGCCACACAGCAGACTCGTTTCCAGATCATCACAGGCTGCAACATGAGCGGGAAGAGCACGTACATTCGCTCTGTTGCGTTGATGACCATCATGGCRCAAATCGGATCCTTTGTGCCGGCTTCTTATGCAGCTTTCCCTATCATTCGGCAGCTATTCGCACGGATCTCTCTCGATGACAATATCGAAGCGAACGTTTCGAGTTTTGCGGCTGAGATGCGGGAGACGGCCTTTATAATGCACAACATCAATCGAGACAGTTTGGTGATAATTGACGAGCTGGGTCGCGGAACTAGTACTAGGGATGGTCTGRCGATTGCGCTCGCTATTGCGGAAGCCTTGGTCGAGAGCAGAGCATTGATCTGGTTCGCAACGCACTTTAGAGACCTCTCGAGAATCATGGCTGAGAGGAATGGTGTGATCAACTTGCACCTGGCAGTGGACATGAGTGGGCAGGATCGAATGGAAATGCTCTACCAAATCGCATCCGGTACTGTGCAGGAGAGACACTACGGTCTGAAGCTGGCACGAATTGTTCCGCTACCTCCGGATGTGATTCCTCATGCCGAGACCGTGGCCTATGCGCTTGAGAGGCAGGTTCGGAGGAAGCAGAAGCGTAGTCAGGGTATTGTATTGGCGAGGAGGAGAAAGTTGTTGCTGAATCTGAAGGAGCATCTACTTCAAGCCAGGGATGGGGGTAWGAATGATGAGGAATTGAAGATGTGGTTGAAAGATTTGCAGAGAGAGTTTGTGGYCAGGATGACTGCGTTGGAGGAAGAAGGACGGGCGGTTGAGGCTGGTGAGTTCGATGATGAAGATGAAGATGATGAAGATGATGAGGATGGAGAGGAGTATTCAATTGTCGATGGAAAGACTCGAGAAACCACCGAAACGGCTTCAAGCACCAGGAACGGACAGCGTCCTGAACGCATGCAGAGGGATGTAAGCCATCGAAAGCCAACACCGCCTATTTGGAGGGATGCGAATGGCATTGAGATTGTCGATGCCACTGAGATGGATGAATCTCCGTTCACTCGCATGTCTGCCGGCAGTGTTTTGCAGTCCAAGGACGTCGTTTCGTCTCGGAGAAATTGACCAGGCCTAGCTCGAAGCCTGCCCGGCGGATAGAGAGTTACTCGCTTTGCTGGAGGTCATGTAAGGTTCTACCCCGGGGTACTCTTAGAATAGATGACTCTCTACTTCTTCAATATCGCCTTCACGGCCTCTACCTGCTCCTTCCGTACTCCGCACTCGCCCTCCAAGTAGTGGTCAATACCACCCCACTCCCTCTCAATCTCAGTTGAAATCTCCCGCACCCAGTCTTCTKGACATCCCGCAAACTCTTCTGGTAGTCCAATACTACTAATCGCCTTCATCCTCTCTTCCAAATCACCCGACAAACCTGGCACTGAGAGTAAATAATCCCGCTTCATGTCCGGCGCTTCGACATGTAACAATTTAAGAACAAGCAACACTACCAAACCAGTCCGGTCCTTTCCTTGAGTACAATGGACCAACACTGGCCAGTTTTCCTCGTTGGATAGAATGTCAAAGACGCTTTTGATTTCTGCTTGGCAGAATTTCAGACTGTCCTTTGCTAGTCCTGTCAGACCCCTTTTCGCCATGACATTCTCGCCAATGATTTTGATGGCTTGAGTGCGGTAGCCTAAGCCGTAGAGGACAGCAAGTTTGGCTTGGTGATAGTAGGAAAGTGAGGAGAACATGGCGGAGGTGTAAGTTGAGCCATTGAAGTTGATTTCTACAGTTTTGTAGGATGCTCCGGAGGGTTGGGGGTTGTCGGAGAAGAATGGTGCGGCGTTTTCTGATGGCGTTAGGGAGTCTAGTATTGGGATGTCTGCCGGGAGGTTCTTTTCTTTCTTGGAAGGGGAGTTTTTGGTTTCTTGGCGGGAAAGGTGCTCGGAGTCTGTACGGAGGTCGATGATTGTTTTTATTTTGTAGGTTTCTTGGAGGAGTTGTTGGTCGTGCGGTGTTGCTTGGTCCGGATTTGCGCTTCGGTAGAGGAAGCCTGWTTTGATGAGGGGTGATGTGAGGGATTTGGAGACATCGCGGAAGTTGGCAATCTTCTCAAAGCCAGAGGGAGATTGTGGATTGTTGGTGGAGGTGGTCATGGTGGTGAACTGCGATGAAGGATCTGATTGATTTTTGCTGGTGATAGATGGGGAGGAGGGTGAAGTGACAAAGCAGAAATGACAGGAAAAGCTGGAAGTTGGAAATGCAAAGTGGATCGGTTTGATCGTGCGGTCACTGCATGGATTGAAGCAGTAGAATCACTCCAAAGTCATCCAATGTACAGGTAGTATTTTCGCGCACCCTTCGGCCCTACCTGCATTCCTACAGCAAGAACAACAAGAAGTGGCATGTGTTCATCCTCCGTCGGCGCACAACCGAGTGCATGGGGCCTGGCCGGGTGGATCCGCCGACGCATTGATGAAAGGATCCACATTGGATCTATTGATCCTGGTCGCCGAGGTGACCAGAGCTTCATCTTCTTCGTCGCGAGCATGGACAGTGTTCCATCTCCCTTAGGCTCTATTGGAGCTGCCATATATCCTATGGTTGTAGATGTAGAACRATATGTATGCCACGAATCGCCAGTGCCATGTAATTCTCTCCGATTCGTTGTCGGCATCAAGACGATTCCGGAGCACATTGAATCGTCATCGACAATGACGTAGCTTAGCTCCTTCCCTCCTGGTGAGCGTTTGGAGTCGGCGTCGTCGCTCGAACTCAAATCGCCAACTAACCAGCTCGTACCATCATCTCCCTCGCCGCTGCCTTGTTTATACAGCGCAGAGCACCTCCATACCACCTGTTTCACCCATCAACCGCAACGTTACCGCTGTGAGGGAAAATCGCGAGGGCGAGGCATTACTATCTCAGCAATACCAAACGTCAACACCCTGGCCTTCTCCGCACTCTCCACATAAACACCGCACGAATGGCGGCCGACACAGCCAGCAATAGCGGCTCTGTGGTGCCCTGTCCTGATCCCTCAGCACATCAGCACGACAAGGGCCATGATCTGTCCAATGCCGCATCCACAGCAGCATTGTATGCGACGAGTCATGGAAAGCATGGCGAGTCAAAGGAGGAAGAGCCGCGAAAGAAGGACGTGCTAGACGCGGATGGCAAGCTGTCAGCGAGCAGTCAGTATTACCACAATCATAACAAGAGATCACATCTGACGATTGTACAGGCGCCGCAACATCGCTCAAGTACGCCAAAGCACAAGATCTCCCCAGCTTCCCTACCACGGGCATTGCTGCGGGCTCAGCCAGTAAGGCGGCCCTTCTCGCCAAAGACTACAAGATGCAGGATCTCTGGGAGGCTTCCGCCAGTAAGGACGGTCACTCGGCGGCTACATTGGCTATGCGCAGCAAGGGCCTTGGACCTGAGATCTACCAGGGCAGCTCAGCCGAGCAGAAGAGTAAAGCACTGCTGGCTGCGACCATGTCCGTGAACAAGGGCCGACAACGCGCTGGCTCCAGCCCGGTGCCTGCACAACCAGCATACCCTGATTCTCAGAATGCGGTAGCCAATGCATTGAGCGCCGCAACCGCTTCTCACCGCACCTCCACCATGAAAAGCAACGACGGCTGGAACTCTCAAGCGAATCAGGCAGCGCGAATTGTCAACAGCAAGGTCGATCGCGGCATGTACACGAGCAACATTCACTTTGAGAGTGAGGATGACAGGCATCAAGCTGCGTTGAAGGCATCCGCAATGACCATGGCCAAGTCGCTTTACGCGAACCAGAACCGAGACGCTATGCTGGCGGATCCAGATGGTGGTGCTGGTGAGGGTGCGGGCCTTGCCATGTCCCGAAACCAGGCATCAGCGACCTCGCCTGATATCAAGGTCGAGGCTATGCGGTACATCCAAATTCAGGAGGCTGCACGCAAGCTTGCTGCCGAGCGACTGGCCAAGATTGACAAGGATGGCGAGGCAGCCCGATTCCGTGAGTACTACGGGTATGGGAATGAAGAGAAGCCTAAGCGACTGTCTCGCATGTCTATGCGCAGCAGTGGTGGCAGATCAGGACGCAGACGGGCGGCAAGCGAAGGCGCAGACTCTCTCGACTCCGACGACGAGGAGCAGGCCGCCCGCATTCGCACGCAGATGTCTCAGCTTCACACCGGTGTCACCACTGTTGATGCCAAGAAGCAGCAGGCCGACCGTGCTCGTGTCATGGCTGCCGCTGAGAAGCGGGTATCGGCTCGTCTACATGACATGGACGAGCGTGTTTACGCAGACACGGGAAGAGTGTCACAATCCATGCAAGAGGAGTGGGAGGCCAAGGCTCGTCAGCGTGCGGAGAAGGAGAGAGAAGAGCGTGCCGAGCACCCGGGTAAGACGCACATTGGCGGCGGCAAATTCATGGACCAAGCCGAGATTGAGGCCATTGCCGCTGCACGACTCAAGCCGACGCTTGACGAGATTAGCGACAACGCTGAGAAGAGGCGGGCGAGAGACGAGGAGCTGCGGATCGAGAAGCAGCAGCAGGAGAAGGTGAAGATGGAGGAGACCATGCAGAAGCAGCAGCTGAAGGAAGAGTTTAAGAAGATCAAAGGTGTGTAGAGGCGGTCCGATGAAGGTGTACGTTGCTGACCTGTGCTAGATGCGGACAAAGCCGTTGCCCAGAAGGAGAAGGAGGAAGCAAAAGCTCGCAAGGAGGAGGAGAAGCGCCTTGCAAAGGAGGAGAAACGCAAGAGCCGCGGTGATGCCATCGTTGTTGGTACTGCTGGCGACGACGACGACGAGTTGGACGCCACAGATAATGATGTTGAGAGACACCGATCTGTCTTTGCTAGACTCAAGAACAGATTCAGCAAGAGTGGTGCGCCTGGCGAGCTTGYCACCGAGCAGGCCGAGGACACTACCAAGGTGACTGAGCCGACCACGACGACGACGGCCACAACTCCACCAACTACTACCGACAACACTGGCAACGTGGCTGGCGTCGCCGCTGGCGCCACCATTGCCGAGGTGGTACACTCGGATGAGAAGACCAAGGAGTCTGACCCAGAGAAAATTGACAATGGTCTTTCCAGAGACGATACTCCACCTCCGATGCCCATCTCTCCAGTAACCATCCGTGAGACTGAGCCCAAGCCTCGCGCGTCTTCGGAAGTCAGTGACAGCAAATGGAAGCCCGTGTCGGTTTCATCCACTGCTGCCGCCGAGGATATAATCCTCGGTGATGCCCCTGCGATCGCCGTCGTGGACACCCCCGAGGAGCAGCCTCTCCGCCCGCTGTTTGAGCAGAAGCCAAGTCTCCACGGACTTCACAACGACGAAGCGGACGAAACCGGCACCCGTTATTCGGCACTCGAACGCCACATATCGCAGATTCCAGAGAGTGATGATGACGATGAAACTGCTACTCTGGACGCCCAGAGTAAGCATGTCGGCAGTCTTGGAACCGAGAATGCTCAGATAGTTGCCAACAGGGTCACCACGTCGCCGGTGACAGATGATCCTGCCGCCACGGCCAAGGCCCCTTTGCCAACGTCTGCCTTGACGGATGAGACCCTTTCGCGTCTGGACGAACAGCGTGCAGAGGCACCCAAGGATGTGACGAGCACCGCTACCACCGCACCCGTAGCAGCGTCTGCTGTTGCGACCAGCAGCACCGCAGTCCCATCCTCCTCCAGCGAGCAACCCGAGAAGAAGGAGAAGGGTGTTCGTGGACTCTTGAACAAGCTGCGTCAGCGCAGAGGCGACTCGGAGACTAGCGCGGTGTCAACAAAGTCCACTACCGATGCATCTGGCCTGCCTGATGGAGCTGGTGCCCTCACCATTCCCCCCGCTGGCATCAAGTCCACTTCAAAGTCACCCGGTATTCCCGAAGCCGCCGGAGCCCGTACCATCCCTCCAGTAGATGTTGGTCCTCGATTCTCCAAGGCTGACGTCGACTCTTCAGATGACGAGGAAGGCCGCGGTAGGGCTCGCAGCACCAAAAAGTTGCAGAAGAAGATGGGATTCGGCAACTCTCGCACCACCACTCCAAAGGCTGGAGACAAGGCTGGAGATAARGCTGGAGAAGAGCCCGGTCGTGACTCGATCGCTACGACTGATAATGAGACGTTTGAAGAGGCCAGGGACCATTTCGACGAGAGTCTTGCACCGCCTCCCGCTTTTGGTGGACAGGCGAAGACGGCCGAAGGTGGAAGCCCGAGTCGCGGGACAAAATTCCAAGAGGAGTTGTGACGTAGGGGGGATTGGATGTGTTGGATTTGATGTGTTGGGAAGGAATAATGCGTTATACCACTTTTGCTTTTTTTCGCTTTTGCTTTTTGGTGGATTGACAGAACATGTAGGGAAATTGACAGATGTGGTAATATGGAATGTATATGAGGGCGATGTAATGGATGGTTATGTTATGAGATTTTTGAAAACGTAATGTGAGTGTTGGTCGTCGCCGTTGTTATTCTTGAACTCGAAGATCACCTTGGATGACTTCTGGTTTGGTAAGGTAGCTCTTGGTAGTGGCTACCTCTGATAACGCTGAGGAGATCGGATCTTTTGAGCGATACTTGAAGGAGTTCTGTTTGACTGCTAGATGGGATTGAGTTTCTTGGGGAGGGWGCCACTCTTCGCTTCACTTCACTTTCTCGCACCTCATACACCCCTTCCCTCTTATCGCAGCCACTTAAGACGCAACAGCCGCTTCTGGAAATCGCTGTGTGCGCGGCGCCTTCTAGATGGCGAGTGCAACGAAAGGCTCTCCGATCTGATCGAGGATCATGCATCGGTGGAGGTTCCCAGCGGCCTAAATCATCATCATCACGTCGAGACAATATCGCTCAGAGAGAGGAGAGGGACGGATCTTGACAGCCTTTGCGACGTCTAAATCGGTCGCCTGAAGACCCCGTTCCCTGAAGCGGCGTCGTCTTATAGTATCGAAGGGTTCGTATCAGGGTGAGAATCAGTCTTCCGAGATTCCGCTTTGGCCGTGGCACAGACGCTTCAAGCGCGTCATGAGGAAGTCGTCGTATACAAGCTACGCTGTATGAAGGTATGCTCATGATGTCTTGAATCATCCGATTGTCGAAGACTGCTTTGCTCAAGCCTGTCTCTACTACGTGTTGAACCTCCTCCGGAGTGTAGTCCCTAGCGGGTTTGGTAGAGGTTACAAGAAAGCGGAGAAGATAATTGATCACCTCTAGGTCTTGATCACCAGAGCTGTCGATATGAGGATTCTCCATCGAGAAAAGACATCCTTGGTCGTCTTTATTACGTCGTGAGGCCTTGCTCTCTGCAGAATCGATAATTCTGGAGCTGCTAGAACCTTTACTACTAGCAGAGTAGCCCGTTATATAACGGAGAGGTCAGTTGGGGGCGCTGTTTCGTTGATGATTTCCACATATCGACAGATCAATGATCACTGGGTTCAGTAGTGGAAGCGTGGCTACCAAGGCCCCAGGCCTTTACCGTCTTCCTCGTAGGGTAATCCTTGACCGACGTCGCTTCATGTCGAAAGTGGAGCCAGAGAGGAGAGCACATCCATTCGGGTAGAGGTGACTGTCTCTTATTTTTGCTATTATCTGCAACGAGACCAGTTCGACCGGAGTACCAAGTAGCTCGTCGCATAATCTGCGGACATTAGCAATACTTGAAATCTTTGTTGTATCCTCGAATCTACCGAAAGATATTTCGATTGGCGATGGATYGATTAATAGCAAGTTGCCATACCGCACTTCACTCATTATAGTCAACAGAGCTGTCGATATGAGGATGGTTCACCAGGACAAGGCATCCTTAGTTATGTCCATAGTATCCCGAGGCCTCGTTCTCTACAGGCTCGATGATTTAAAGCCTGCTGGTATCCCTGCTACTGGCAGAGTGGCCGTTAATCAATCGAGAGAGCAGGGCGCTGCTCTTGTTGATGATTTCTCTTATCGACAGCTCTGGTAGTCAACCCGTTATCGTCTATGTAGGGCTCAGGATCCCGAATAGCGAGAGTCAGCTCAGTTGAAAGGGTAGTAACACTCGTTTCATTTGCTCTTAGACGTTGCAAGGCCTCCTGGTAGTATGACAAACAGCGTGAGACCGTTTAGGAGCTTGGTCTTGTGTAGCGTTGACCTTTCCTATGAGAGCGGAGCTTCCGGGGCGGGTCGACCCGGAGTCTTGGCGTGTAGGGTGCACTTCACCCCGAGTCGGACTTCACGTCTTTTATCATACGCGCTCTACCTGCCCTCGCGATCACTTACGTTCCTCCTATTAATCGTACACGAGTGCCGCAGCTGTATCCCGCCTTCGAACTCCCGACTGCACTTCATGGGATGGTTGTAATCAAGCACAGGAGGAGGCGCTGAACTTTGGATGATCCACGTTGAACAAGACACGCATAGCTACATACACTTATCTAGGCGCGGGGAACATGCGCAAACAAAGTGGTAAGCGTAGAATACATAGTCGGTCAACACCCGGCAGATCAATACTTTGAGTCGTGACGTTGTCCACACCGCGCACGCATCAAGACTGTGACTTCACTTTCCCTAGAATCCACATGCAAACGGCAAATTAAGGTTTGACCTCTTCACTGCCCACTGWCGACACCTCAAAACCACCTCTCATCTTACTTCTCGACATCTCTCATACCTCATCACTTCCCCCACTCCATACCATCTTGCTCGAACATTCCAGCAACCTCGCTCTATGCGGACGCCGCCAAAGCACACGCCTTCATTCGTCGACACCTTGAAGGAGCGCACAAACTCCGCGCGTGCGGCGCTACTCAAAGCACCTCGCCGGTGAGGTGAAGCCCTCTTCGTCGCACGGCGCCACTCACTCCCATCACCTGTCACGCGCGCACGCGCCTGACATACGTCTACAACGCGCACTTGACAATTGCCAACTGCCGCCTTGTCGCGGATCCATCTGAGCGATGGCGGACGCCGACGAACACCCACAGAGGCGCGACGCTCAAGAACCTTTGGCGAGTTCAATACCACAAAGCGGCGGGAAGGAACTCGGTAAAGCGAGAGGTGAACTTTCCGATGAGATGAAAGAGCGCCTGAGCGTATTTCGTCCTTTCTCAAACGGACTTCGCGTGGATGAAAAGCGGTGGCCGCGTGTGTTCGACATGATCCCGGAGTGGCCGAAATCGAAAGCGGCGATTGAGAGTCGCACTCCCAAAGATGACGCCTCCAGGACCAATGAGCAGGACACTCCGAAAGCGAAGCCCATACCCAAGATTACCACGCCAAAGAAAGGCACGAGGCGGATGTCCGTACGTATATCGAGGTTGATCTTGCCTTGCTGCTCCAAACTGACACGTCGAATAGAACAGGCACTWTGTCAATGAGAGCGCGGTCCCGATTCTATCCGATGAACAAAACGGCTACAAAAAGAGCCTAACATTCACTGCCGGGTACGCCAACGAGCCYGTGATGTATGCATACGCCGGGTTTACTGACCTTGCTGCTGGACGGCGCTGGCTGGTCTCACCACCTGCCCTCGTGGCGCTGGAAGCATACGTTGCCTCGGGAAATACACCAGCATTCCACAAAGCCATGGCAATTCACCGCTGTGAACACGAGGATTGGGTTAAGGACGGGCCAACTTTGGAGTGGGCGATGGAGGAATGGCCAGTCGAGACACAAGTCGATCGAGTACAAGCAGCAACAAGCTCCAAAGAGAATTCATTGTACATTCTTGCATTTCTGTTGTACTGGCTGCCAAAGGAAAGCGACCGGTTCTGCAGACTTTCCCTGGAAGAACAACACAAGGAGTATTCTGCTTTGCAGAAGAGGTATCCCTACCCGCTGCCAGTATGGGACGAGTTCGCGGGTGTCAGCCTGACCTCGCCCATCTGGAACCACCCCGACGACAAGATTCCGTTGGCGGAGAAGTCATCTCGAGTGTTTGCGCTGCTGCGCTTTCACTGGTCAAAGATCGGCAAAGGCGAGAAGGAAACGACGTTTGCACAAAAGTTCGGCCAGCTATGGGGTGTCGAGGGCAACTTCTCATCGGTCGAGATTGACAACCGCTCGAAACCGATCTGGATGCGTGAGCTACGTGTACTGAGCAGTGCAAGCTACGACAAGAAGCCCGAGCCAAAACTTCCATCTAAGCTGTCTCCTCGAAAGATCGTTCTCAGGTGGCCTTCATTCAAAGAACATGCACTGCAGCTTGGATTGAAGAGAGTAGACGAAGATGAGCGTGAAAAGCTCAAGCTTGATCGCGAGGAGTACGGAGAGCAGCTTAAGCTACCTCTTGAGTATCACCGTGATCCGCGGGATTACCCATCTGTTAAGATTTGGCGGGATCTTCTCCGACTCGATCTCAAGCTTGCAGACTTGAAGATGTCGATTGGCACTCTGGCACTTCACGATTTCGACGAAGACGGRGACCCAGAGCTGCGTTCTTTCTTTGCGCGCGATCGCACTCCTCGAGTGTCATGGTCCCAGTTTCTGGCGCTCCTTGAAGCTACTGATGACAAGCCATTGGATGTTTACCTATGCACAGACTATCAAGGAGGGAAATTCACAGGCGAGATGGAATGGGAAGGATCTCTGGAACCGTGGTTAGGTTACACCATATCCCCATTCTTAACTCAGGTGCTAACACTCTGCAGGTTGACTAAGCCGCATGGCTGATTAGTTCGATGTAAGGGAGAGGCTGGCAGGGCGGCATGTTCAGGCTATGGAACGACTTGAGCATCGACACTGAGCGGGCCAGTTTAGCTGGGGAGGTCGATTGATGAACATTATCTGGTCAAAAGTTTGGCTTCATTCTCATTAGAGTTACGTTCCCCACAGTGGGGCCTTTGACTATGCACGATAGCGCGAAGGAAGCTTAAAACATCTTCCACCCCCTTTCCACCTGCTTCGAATTAAGTGTCACGTATCAACGTTGATACGACGAAATCATGGTCAACGACTGGCGTAATTGAAGCTTGCCGGCTCTCCAAGCATTGAATCGACGACAACGCTCTTTAACGGGTAGGTATAAGCACAAAACGAAGCAGCCTTGCGGAGAGCCAAAAATTTCTAGTTTCTTGGTAAGGCAGTGATCTTCAATTCCACCCAGCCTTGAACATCAACACTGACAGCCTCCTTGACACAATGCCGCCTGAAGACTTGACAAGACAGGATCCGTGCGGCCAAATCTTGAAGAGCACTAGCATCGCAGCCATGTCGACTCCATTGTTGACCGACGACATGATCTTTGACAGCCTTTCCGTCAGTTTGACATCCTAAGCCTTGATCAGATGTTTAGGCTGCTGCATATACTTGATCGGGAATGAGAACGTCTGGTCTGTACAAAAGTCGGCAGCATAATTCACATGCCCCAAACATTAAGCTACAGCTAACAACATCAGGAAGGCTTTCTCTCTTTAGTGACAGCTCAAATCCTATAATCGCAGCGGCAATAGTGCGGTAGGGAAGTGCTCTCGAAGCTGATGGAGGGAATGAATGTAAACGTGCGGCATGAAGTCATTCTTCTCTGCCGGAACTCTAGACATGCTTCAAGCGGACCCTGAGGCTAAGCCTGATAGAGCAGACTCTGGACAACCAACGATGGACACGTCCCAAACGGATCGAATCTAGACAGGACTTCTTTAATTTGCTTGCGAACTACATGCAAGTGCAATCGAGCAATGAACTTGTTCAAGTTTTGTTCCTAATAGTGCTTCTAGGCGCAAAAGGAATGAATCTGAAGAGCTCCAAGTCAAACGTGTAGAAGACGCGAAGGGGCTCGACGGAATAAGGTATGAAAGAATATTTGACCCGCTAGACTGTGATGCCGAGGAAGATTGGCGAAGTTTCATCAGACAAGTGCTTGATCTTGAAATGTGAGGAAGAGAATCGCGTCAAATCGTGGAGCAGTTATAGAGGCTTGTCCACGACACCACCCAGGTACGACTAGACAGCTCAAGGCTAGATTTGTCGTATCTCATCTGTTGGGRACCCCGTATGCACCTCGCCGGATCATGGAGTAGTATACGCGCTACCGTGATCAAGTCCATCCCCTAAGAAGTATCAGTACAATAATCTTGTGGTCGATGCTCAGGCGGGTGCGGCCGACGGGCTCTAGGTTATCAGCGACGGCGTTGAAATCGAGATTGATAAGTGGAGTAAAGACGTCACAGCCAAAAAACCTGCCAAAAAACATGGAAGAAACGGCAGATTGTCCGCCGACAAAGGTGAAACGTATTACGAGACTAGCTTAGCGCCGAAGAAGAGATCAAGAGAGCCCGGTCGTCTAGCTTAGTTTGAGTACATTTACTTCACGGTTGAGTCTACACTTAACAAGCTAGCTCTACGCAAGGGCCGCATACGAAGGCCGATCTCGGAAATGGCCCAAGAAATGAATTGATTGAGTGAATACATCACCTCTACGTCTTCGTTCTAGTCGTATGTGTTACCAGTGTTGTGCATATATCTGGACAGGTACATGGCGTTTTATACGAATTCCAGGTCCGCCGTAGCATTGCATAAGATCCACGGTAGAGCTACCGACTGGCTAATGGTAGAGGGTGCCTTGCTGCTCTAGAATTGTGAAGCCTACAGAAGAGAAAGGCCTTTAGACAATACCAAGATGACCGAGGGTGGCTGATCTCGAATTCATGACAATGAAAAAGGTGGCATAACAGCTGGAGTTCGATCTTGGTGACTTCACTTAAGAGAATGTTCATACGACGAATTGAGGATGTGCGCTCCAGGCGACTAGAACTTATGAAGACAGTTCTTTGCGACAGAGGCTAAGGCACGCAAGTCTCACGCCTAGAGAGAAGACGTATCACACAGTAAGACCTACTATCTTCAGGCAAAGGAGCAGAGAGGTCCAATCGACGTTTCGCAAGCTTGTAGTAATGCTAGACAGCAATACTAGCGTACACTACGGCGGTATTCGACACTCGAAAACTCACAACGAGCTAAGAACTGCAAAGGAGGATGCGAATCCCGCCCCGCTCACTCTAGCTTTTTGTACGAATGATACAACGGAAATAATGTATACCTTCACTCAATCCAGAGTCAGAAAATGCTCGCACATCGAGCGCTTGGTGTAGAKCTCGGTRRWYRMSRYRTSAKTARMRAMRAWACACGCTATCTAAAATCTGACTTGATACAGAGAAACCAAAGGGAGAACCAAATGTCCTCTACGTAAAGCGGAGGCAGATAATTGAGGAGTCCTATGCATTCCCCCGGCTAGGCCGCCTCGTTTACGCACATACCATCTGTCTAGAGTCCGCTCGATTCAGGCTGGCTCAAGGTCCGACTCGCGGACAGCTGTCTAGAGTGCTTTAGAGGAGGGTGATTCCTCAGTTTAGGTCGAAAGATCGCTGTAGAGCAGTGCAGGAAGATGCGTCTCGGTCCTGGAACATGCACTGTAGGACAACGAATCTTAAAATGTACAGTAGACGGGCTACCAAGACCTTATCCTCACACCCGCAATGCTGCACGCAAAAAACAAACAGGCTGACTACTTGGATTAATATTTTCACGTGCCGTAGTATATGTCGCCTTACCTCGAAAAGGGAGACCATGAGTAAGATATCTGGACCAAACAGGTGATAATTGTCTCACATAATCCGTGAATCATGCGCAATGGGGAGAGACAACAATGGACCAGGTACAGTAGAGTGTACATAGTTGGCCATATTCCTTAATGACTTTCATCTTCCGTGTTGCGTCAATACTCGTAGATCGTTCTCTAAAGGCCGTTGTCCAAGTCTCACAGTCACCAAGCCCATCGAGTTGCCAATATCGTAGATGGCTCCCAATAAATTCTCGTCTCATCCCATGGCCAATCCACGATGGCCAATCAAGATTGCTGCTCTAGGGGACACATAATCGAACCCCTCCTTAGATGGCCACTCGAAATCGCTCTAGGGTACACATCCTCAAACACCCCTTAGATGGCCAATCATTCAAGTAGACCCTATTCAGCCTTGGCAACTTGAGATGGGGAAACTCATTGTGTTTCCCTACTAGCATGGTCGGGCGCTGGTCCAGTGTGAGATTGTTTGCCCAAATATGGGCTGTCAACATCGTCGCGGATGCTTTGCTGATCTCGACGAATTGGCGAGACCATGCTTCGAGGGATCGATCTGCGGGTAGGACCTCTAAAAGGCTTCGACAAAGTTCGTCTCTCTGCGTCCTGCTGGCAGGATAAATCGTCTTCAGCGACAGACTTAAGGTTACGCTGTGGTGAAAGCAATGGTCCCAGTCGCATACCATTCTTGGTGGCTTGTGGGTGTGGTGAATTGTCCGGAGTAGTCTTAGGGTTGCCTTCCATTGTACGCTGTGACCGCTTCGTTACAGGTCTTCTCGCTTCGCGGATCTGTGTGTGTGTTAGCCAACTTCACCCTATACCTGCCAGTAGTCGTACTAACTGAACGTTGCWCAACACGTCCTTGCTCTGCGTTCTTTGCTGGGCTGTAAGCCACGCTATCCTTCATGGAATCAGTTCTGTGGCAGTGAAGTACATTGTCGATTCTCACCGTTATTGATCTTGCGGCTCGTTGCCGCGAGATCTTGTCGCATTGTGGAGATGGACGATAAGATGCGTCACTYTCACTATCGTCAAATTCCGAAACCGATGGTGAAGTCGAGGGTGACGATTTCCACCTTCGCCTTACCTCGTAGCGGGGGTCGTCTCTCGAAAGAGGATCGTCACTATCGTCACACATGATGATTGTGAGAATATTTGTCGATGTTGTGTTGAATGTTGTGTCGGTTGTCGAGCAATGTGGCTTGTGGAGAGCTATGCGAGGTGTGAGTGAGTAGGCGCAGTAGCTCATTAGTCGAGGCCATGTAGGAAGGAGCTGTCGGCCATTTAGGGRGGGGCTGTCGGCCATGTAGGAAGGAGCYGTCGGCCATAACGATAAGGAGAGTGATCAGTAGGCTGCGCAGAGACCGTCGACTCTTTCCTTGTAAGAGGGACCTACCACGGTGTCGAAGGTTCTAGAACGGCATCTTCACAGCTGTCGATGTGAGGATTGTTCATCGAGACACGACATCTCTAGTCGTGTCTATAGTGTCTGAAGGCTTCGTTCTCTACTGGTTCGTCGACTATAGGCCTGCTAGAACTATTGCTACTAGCAGATTGGCCTATTTGTCAGCTAAGGGAGCAGTTAAGGGCGCTTTTATTGTTAATGATTCCTCATATCGACAGCTCTGGGCATCTTGGTAGATGTGCCRGGTTGCTTGTTGTCCAGCGTCGCACCCTCAGACTCGTATGGTATAAAAAGCGTTCTCTGAGCGCTCGAAGATCGATCCAATGTGAAGCCCAGCGGGGGGTACAATGGGGAGCCCGACGAGATGAGAACGTTGATCGTAATGAGTTTGGTCAACCCGATGATCAACAAGCCGGGAGACGCGAGCTCTTATCCACTAAGACCGTGCTTTGCAAGTGAAGATGCAATCGGTACGTACTATAGGATGTCGGGAGCACTTCAGGATGTTCTTCTCGCAGCGGGTTTCTTGTGTGTGACCTGCGAGTTCGGCACCTGGGAGGCAAAAGACAACGTCCGTAAGCTACTACAGGAGAAATCAAAGCCACGGTCGATCGATCGATGGGGAGCGTTTTGAGAAGTGGATGTATGAAGATAGTCCTTTTTTTTTGACTTTATGGCTAAGAACGGTGCAAACACCGAAGGTGGACATGTGAAGATCAACTCCAGCATGCTTTGGGAAGGTACTGGTCGGGCCTTTGTCGACGCCGGTGCTGACGGCGCGAGCGATGGTTTGGACACTGTGATGCCAGAGGTCGGAGATCAATCGGAGGAGCAGAGAGAGCGACAGAAGTCGTTTAAGCCAAGTGGTCATGATCTGGGCAATGGAGGAGAAGAAACGGAGGAGCGGAGGGAGGAGCGGAGACTGCGGCTGGATTCATTGAAGCCAAGCACAGATGTTCTTGATAGTATGCATGGGAGTGACGGCGAGGAGGAATTGAGGGAACAGTTCGAGGATTGATCCCTCGACGAGCTCTGCATCAAATGGATCATGTTATAGGGCCCAAACAGGTCATCATCTTATTGTATATCAGCCAGTCTCTAGGGGATCGATCCTGCTAAGCAAGATTCACATACGAGGTCTACCCACTGACAGATCCACATGGAGTGGATGACTTGGCAGAGTTGTATGAGCGAGGAACAATTGAAGGTTGTACATACTTGCTTTGGAAACAGCTGAGCCGACTATGGCATAGCAACTGCCCCGTCTTGTACCGATGCTTGCTTTTATCAGTGCGGGTATCGGCCGCGCTTAGAGCATCCATCAAGGCTAGCTGTTCTATCCACACTAACTGCCCCGTCATGTATTAATGCTTGTTTTCAGCAGCGTCGCTCTTATCGCGCTTTGAACAGCCGCCAAAGTCAACTGTGCTATGAGGAGCTCGCGAATCTGTATCTCACGGGCCTTGTTTTTCTCTATGCCCTCTTCAATCCACTTGAAAGCACGTCTGAGTAGCACCCCGTCCTTAGGGAACCCACTCTGCTGTGGCAGTCCGGCAATCGAGATCGATTCGAGCAGGCCTTTCATCTCAGCATTGTCCTGTAGTGCAGCTTGCAAATTCTCTTCCAGTGCCGTGTATTGCTGGTCTGCTTGTCCGCGCTCCTGCTGGTGATCCTCCTGCTCCATAGCCTGCTGTTTGGACATCTTATCGATCTGTGTGAGCCAATTTCTACCTTGTGCAGCGAAGCTGACACCGACTCCTCTTGTTGTCTCTGATACCATTGTCTTCCCAGCTTACCTCAGTCTCACAAGATCGTCCTTTGAGAAGGTCACAGTCACTGGTTCGAATCCACACAGTACAAAGGCCTTGACTAAAGTTTTCCAAGATGACCACCAAGCTACTATGTGACCCTCGAGCTTGATGGACAGCGTCGCGAGCTCATAGCAATCGTCCTTGAAGGACGTGTATGTGATGATCTGTTCACCGGCGTCCTCTTCTTGAAGTAATCTCAGCCGATCGATCATCCCTCGCAGTGTCGTGTGTTCTGCTACTGTGGGCTATAGCTCGTCAAGTCTTTTCTTGAGGCTATCGACGTCCTGACGGAGGCTGGTGTCGTCTGCCTCCACAGACTGCAGTCTGCCAAGTCTCGTCGTGAGACGCTCCTTCTCCCTCTCATACTTCTTCAACCGGGTGATCTCACCGTGGAGGACGTTATTGTTGGCTTCCACCGATTGCAGCTTTTCGAGTCTCGTCATAAGGGTCGTATTGGTAGACTGTAAATCTTCGACTTTTGCCGTGAGGCTACCGACCTTTTCGACATCTTGCCTCAAACCTCGTACCTCTGCAGTCACAGAAGGTGCACACTCGGTGAATATATGCTCTAATTGAGTTTCAGATAGTGCCGTCTTGTGAACGCACTTTTGCTTGATAACGGCCTTCAAGTTGTCAATTGAAAAGGGTCTGTGCATATGCGAGGATGCGAGGGCTAACCGAGGGCTCCGGATAGCTCCTTAGTTAGCCCCCTTTATCTACCTCCGCATTGCATAGCACGTGTTTTGATTATGGCCTGTTTAAGTCYGTTACCCTCTAGATACTGTCTATGCACTGCTTTAATTACACTAAATGCGGATGGATCTTTAGACACGGCTTTGTATATACTAAGGTAGCGTTTAACCTCGGTTATTAACTATAGTTAAGCGAGGACGCTCCCGTCTTATTATACGAGACGAAAACACCTTTAACGATAACGATAACGACGCTAACGACGAATCCCTTAACGACGAAGACGACCTCGCCGGACTAAATAACGGAGGCCTCGAGTACTAAGCTAGTCGCCCCCTCCGCATTCTACCTACGCCGTATATAATAGATCCCTCGGCATCTAACGCGCCCGTGTCGAGCGGACTATMCGTCCGCGTAGCTACGCTAGCACCCCTCGATAGCGGCGACGGCCTTAATAACCTTAGTATAGAGGAAATATAACGCCTTACGGCGATATAAGACCTCCGCGAAAGGCGCGCCCGTCTWCAAACTAGGGCACTAGCCGTTAGTACGCTAGTAGCGCTACTGCCTCTCGCTCTAACTACTAAGATAGTAGAAGACGAGAACATACTTAATAGTAAGATACTAACTAGCGACCGTTCTTAGATTATACGGAACCTCTAGCATATTCCGAAGCCGTTAATTAATAATGTGTATTATAAGAGGTTTAATCCTCTTAACTTAGCAAGGATAAGGCTAATCCCTTAATCTACTAACCTCGGCATCCGCTCTATTATCGATACGGCTAGGTACCTAAACTCCTACCGAATTATAGGAAAAATTAAGGAGCTAGATACGGTAACTACTTAGATAGAAGGCTTCTGCTTTTTCGAACTACTAATAGACCGCTTCTTCGGCTCTAACAACCCCTTATTACTCCGTTAGCTAAATTTATACTCCGTGTAGGTTTTAGGTTAGGCTCGGAGATTTAACTAGAAGAACGCGGTTATCTATCTCGTAGTAGCGGCGTATACTAAAGCCTATAGCCGTAGCGTTACTAACGCTTCCTCTTAGGTTATTAACCCTCCGTTTGCGTATAACTACCTTACTCTAGAATACGCAGTTTCTATAGTACTAAAGGCACTAAATGCGCGTAGCGATTCGAACCCCGCGTAGAATAATAATAACGGCCGTAAGCCGCTAAAGGGCCCCTATATAAAGTAGAACTTATATAATTGCACGGAACCCTATCCTCGGTAGTTAAAACACGTTTATAAATAATGCGAAGGTACTTACCGGTTCGACTAGTGTCCGAAACGCGCGAAGAAGTAACTTAAGTTAGCAAGTAATTCTAAGCGTCTTCCTAAGGAACTAGTGTTATAACATTATACTATCTAATAGCCGGTAGTAGTAGCCGCGGAGGAGGCAAGCTACCGTATTAGATCTATTCGGCCGAATACGATACTAGCGTATAATATCTATAGCTCTACTATTCGACTACCGTAGGGTTTAACGCCTCTAGTTACTAGTTAATAGTTATACTTACTTCGAATATATCCTAATCCTCGTCTCCCTCTCCTCCTATCGCATATTATCGAGTATAGAGCGGACATTAGCTTTATTAGCGAAGCTACCCCTCGAATAGTACGTAACTACCGGTCCTCGAGCGACGATCCCTCGGTAATTACGAAGAAGGTAGATAAAGAGGCCGCGAACGGCCGGATAACTAAGATTAGCTACGGCTCTCCCGTAGTAGTCTCCCTACTAGGCCTTATACTAAAGTCGTCCGGTAGATACCGTCGTATCTACGACTTATTATAGCCTAAGGGCTTATCTATTAACGATAGTATCCCTAAGGAATTTAGGACTATCGCGTACGTTCGGTTTAACACGCTCCTTAATAGAGTTCGAGAAGCGGGCGTAGGCGACCTTTTAGTAAAGAGGGATATTTAGGATACATTCCGGAATATACCGGTTTATACTTAATAGCGGTAGCTCTTAGCTTTCGAGTAGTAAGGCTATATATATATAGAAAATTGCTTACCGTTCGGATTACGAACTACGCCCTTCCTCTTTAACCTATTCGTAGAAGGTTTATAATAGATCCTAGAGGATTAATCTACTTACGAGATTAACTATTACCTTAACGATTTCCTCGGCGTTTTTAACTCTTATAAGAAGGCGGCTCTCTTTAAACAGCAATAGGCTCGCGTTACCTCCGCCCTTAAAGTACCGTTAAGTTAAGCGAAAGAAGAAGAAGGAACCTGCCTTACTATCCTAGGTACCGAGGTAGATACGGTCCTAATAGAATGCCGGCTACCTCTAGATAAGCGAATATATACCCTTGCCCTTTTAAGCGAAGCTCTAGATAGTAATAGCCTGTCTTTAGAGGAAGCCCGGGAACTCGCTAGTAGGCTCGCGTAGGTAGTACGCGTCGTAGAGGTTAGCCGCGCMTTTAACGTAACCCTCTACGCTTTTATCCCTTAGTTTAATTCGGCTTTCGAGCGTCGCCGGATATACGCGGACCTTAAGCATAATCTAAAGTAGTAGAAACGAGCTCTTTAATTAATAAGCGGTATACGCTTAATCTAGCTAAGCTAGCCGCGACTTTATCTCATTATAGACGCTTCGTCTTTCGGAATCGGTGCTTTCTAGTACTACGTAGGCACTAATAACTAGAACGACAACGTACTAGCGATTACGGTTAATTATGCTTTTGCCCTCCTACGTACGGACTCTGTCTATATTAACGTAGCTAAGACGGACGTTATCGCGCTCTCGTTCTTTCGCTAGAGAGAGGAGTAGAAGTAATATAAGGTTATTATTTATACGGATAACCGTATAGTATTCGGTAGATTTAATAAACACCGAATTAAAGGCGAGGCTAACTAGCTACTCCGCGAGGTACTACTTACCTCTATATCGGCCRGCTTCTCCCTTAGACCGCCGTAGTAGCTATCGTTACTAGATAATAGCCTCGCTAACGTACTATTAAGATTAGATTAGGCATCGATTACTAACTTATGCCCTTAGTTACTATAGCTTCGACATTAAGCGTAGATCGTCGCTAGCTTACGCGTATTACGTCGCTCGCTCGGTTAACGCCTAGTATCTAAACGAGAACGGACTCGTTCTATATACTAATATATTACGGTCTATCCCCGCGTATACGACGTACTTACGCTACCGCGCTATTCTAATACGAATCCTTCTACGCCTTCGTAAGCTTCGATCCTAAGCCGTTAAAAGAGGAGGTTATATAAGAGGGACCCCTTTTACCCGCTATAATAATAATAACTAACGCCGCCGCTTCGACGGTAGCGGTACGGTAATCTTAATAGGTGTTAGTAAGAGTAACGCCCTCTATAAGATAACGTCGTTAGATTTAAATAAAGTGATAAAACTAGCTCTAAGGCTACCGGAGGGCGTACGAATAAAGGACTAAGTAGTATAACTTAGTAAGATTCGTATATTACGCCCTCTACGTATAGACCCTTATTATTATTACGGCGCGTATCCTCGGAAGGTAGGGTAACGCTATTACTAGCCGTTCGGTCGAAGCGTACGTATAAGCGCTTCGATTATACGAGCTAGATATAGGTACTAGCCCTCCGGAAGTAGTAACTAGGAGGATAATACGCGGTATAAAATCAATTAACCCTACCGCTATTAAATTGGTTATGCCGCGATTACTACTCCGTAAAGAAACGATTGCCCTTATCGTAAAAGAGAACCCTACTAGCCTCGACGAGTACGTATTTAATACGGCTATTACGCTAGCGTACGCTAGATTTCTCCGCCTCGGTAAAATCACGTACCCTAAGCGTAGCGAAGCTACTCGGATAGCGAGGTAGTTAATATATAATGTTACTATTAGTAACTACTATATTAGTACGAAAGGCGACTACCTAATTTTACGTCTAAAGAGATCGAAGACGGACCTAGAGTACCGCGGCGTCGAAATAACTATAGCGGTAGTAGCCGGCTTTACTTACGTAGTTTATTATATAATATAGCTATTCCGGTATTATACGAGTAGGAACATATTCGTTACTACCGAACTACTATTTAAGCTAGAGGCCGGCGGATTCTCGTAATAAGCTATTATCCGCCTTATTAAAGAAAACGTCGAAGCGGCCGGTATCGATAGCTCTAGATATAGCGGTTATTCGGCGCGTATAGGAGTAGCTTAAGATGCCTACGATAGAGGCCGTAATTACTATAGATCAAATTATAATACTCGGTCGCTAGACAAGCGACGCGTATAAACGGTATTATAAGACTAACGCGAGGACGGTATACGCCCTAAGTTACCGCTTTTAAACCGGTAGTATATTACCGCTATCCGCATCGACCTTACTAGTTTCTATCCCTCGGTTAAAGGCAAATAGTAAGCGACCGCTAGTTAAGGCTTCTAATATATAGTAAGCTGTCTAGAGGCCTCTAGATACTATTATAGCTTTTACTACGTTTTAGGATTATCCTATATAAGCTTATAGGCCTTATTTACCGACGTACCGACGTATATTAAGCGTTGCGTTAGTAAATAAGTAAGCCTATATCCTATAACCGAGTTAAAAAGCATAGATAAAAAGGGTCTATACATATACGAGGATACGAGGCCAAACCGAGGGCTCTAGATAGCTCCTTAGTTAGCCCCCTTTATCTACCTCCGTATTATATAGCACGTGTTTTAACCTACCCTCCGCGCCCTTTGTTTACCTATATATAGTTAGATAGTATATAGCGCATTAATGCTGCTTAGGCCTTGTTACCGACGTACCGACGCACACTAAGCGTTACGTTAGTGAATAAGCAAGCCTATATCCCACAACCGAGTTGAAAAGCACAGAGTAGTTGCTAGTGGCACAGCCTCCAAGATCCGTCTGAATGGTGACCGTCCTGGGCATGCCGGCGGTTTCGAGCATGTGTGTCAATCGGTCCATGTCCAATTGCATGTCGGTGTTCCGGTCGTATGCATGTTGCTTCGGCATCTTGGCGATTCCGATTTGCGTGTTGGAATCAGAGCGTTAATGTGAAGGTGGAGGTGAAGGTAAGACGACTGCTGGATTGAGATTGGAAAGTATGATTGGCTGACGTTGGAGTAGCACCTGCCCGATTAGATGGAGTGACGTTATGCTCGTCGTCCAAGTCTTCATCACCTCACTTCGTCACTACTTCATCCATCACTTCTCTCATCACCGCATCCATCACTTTATCCACCACCAACGACCCAGTCGCCTAGTACACGACAACGCGACAATGCATCCAGATGAAATTGCTGCAAGAATAAGAAAGCATTTCGAGAGGTTCGTCAACAGACAGATTGGTCCTTACGCGGGCATGACTGACTTTTCGCATCATTTTATCAGCGGCCTGAACCCATTTTTGGCTTCGGCGAACGATGAAGGATTGGTATCCGTGAGGAAGGGGACCGACGAGGCAATACAGAACTTCTATGCTCAAGTGTCAGCCAAGACCGCATCGCAGCTCGAGAAAGTATCCGGAGAATGCTCACAGCTTCGGGAGAGGTCGACCGAGACCGCATCGCAGCTCGAGACGGTGTTCGGAGAAGAATGCTCACAGCTCCGGGACGCGTCAGCCAAGTCTACATCAGAGCTGCAGAAAGTATCCAGAGAATACGCTCAACTCTCAGAGGACGTAACGGTGCTACAAGATGACAAGGAGAGATTACAAGCTGATTGTGACGCGCTGGACGAGGAGAACGTAGCCTTGCGGACAGAGATTGAAGCGCGTGACGAGCATATCGAAGCCTTGCAGGAGGACCAAGTCGGCTATCGTCGCGGGGCTGCATGTCGCTCGCTTTACACTACCTCTATAGACCAAGCAAGTCGAGTTGCATCGTTCATTCTCTAACATACATACTAACTACTCCATTACCTAGGGTCGATCCAGCAGCACAGTCGACGAGGACGCTATCGATATTCATCTTTGGGACCTAGTCAAGGAGGAGGCCATTCACCACGCGGACCCAGCCAAATCTCTCCCGCCACGGCTTTAGGAATCCATTAAGAGAGAGATGATCGCGGCCAGGAAAGCGTTTCCAGATGGAGGATTCCGTCCGGCTAGGAGCGTGTACAAATGCGCACGGACCGGCAGGATGGGGGGCAAGATGCATTGGACCGTGAAACACGCCAAGTTTCGGTCATGCAAGACTTTTTGCAACCAGATGACCGTATGCATAAGACATGACGGTGACGACAATTGGATCGTACTCCCGCTTCCAAAATCATATTGGCCATCAAAGGCACCTTTCGACGCGTCGAATGCTGCCTTTTACATCAACAGCACTGGCATGCACTCGAACAACTATAAGGATTTGTGGACCRAGGATTATGCTTTGGCAAATCAGCATGTCGGAGTTGGTGAGGAGGATGATTGGAGCTGCTGCGTCGACGAATGGATTGAAGTATGGCTGAAGAATGGCAAAGGATTCGGTATAAGCGGGCGGCATCTTCTCGACGTGGAGCATAAATCAAAGGCATAAACACTTTTTGCACGCGTATCTAACTCATCGGCTCAACTATATGTGGGCATCGCCTTAGATTGTTCCAAAGAGTAAGGGCTACACGCCTGGGACGACGTCTGACAGCAGAGGACAACTCTATGTATCCCACTATGAATCCTCGTAGCTCGTCTGCTAAGATCGATGCAGAAGAGTCGTGTACCGAATGTGATAAAGAATAGTGTAGCACAGGATAGTGGAGTGTACCTGCGGGTTGCCCATGAGCATTAGGTTCATTGGAATGTAGGACATATAGTTAAAATATACATCTAGGCGCGACAAAAAATGAAACTATAAGATCCGATTCATCCTATCTTCTTCCGCTCTGTAGAACGACCCTACACTCTCTCTTCGAAGAACAGTCGTACACTCCCTGGTTTAGCTCGCTGAGTGCCTTTCTCGCTCTACCTTCTCTTGCCCCACTATATTGACCTCCACAACAAACGCAGGGCGGTGAATTGTCGCGGCTCGATTCTTTCAAGCTGGAAACAACGAATGGTCGACCTTCACTGCCGCCGTCCTTTCCAAACCTGTTCCACGCCTTCCTCACTTACTTTGCTCGCTTCAGAAGGTGTCACGCACTAGCATAGTTCACGCCTAGACATTCGACTTTGGCTTCACTTCCACCCACGACATTAACACCGACACTGGCCACGACAAGGCATACCCTCACTATAATGCCACCTTAGCAGTCGATGGCGGAGAGAATTCGCCAAACACCCAAGCAGAGGCACGCCGAATCTCCATCTTCATCATCATCCACCATTTTTGACAACGAAAGCGTCGCTACTACCGCCACAATTTCTCTCCTTCACAACATCAAACAGCGAGTTACGATATCACTAGAACAAAGCAACAGTGGCTTCCGAAAATTCCTCTGGGATGTCATGCGTACCCATTTAATTGATCGCAGAGTCACTGTCCTCAAAACGTTCATGCAGCGCCTCGAACACAAGCTTAATGCATTGGATGAAGCAGGAATCGAAGAATTTCGGGACATATTCGTTGAACTTGGCTTCACGGGCAACTTTATTTTACGTTTCGCTCAACACGAGCAGGGCATCAACTCAAACTACGTGATGCACATGTTTCTGGATTGCCTGCGGCACCATCTACAGGATGGATCTCAAGATCTCCGTCAATACGTGATTGGGCTGTGTGGATCTTCTTTCCACGCCGCTCTTGGGGAAATCATGGTAACCAGGCTTGCGCAAGGATACGTCACCAGCGGAACTGGTTTCAGTCACTACCCTGCTAGGCGCAGTGTGGATCCACCGAGACGTAAGTCCGCATGGGCAAAGAACTGGCAATGGACTCGTGATAACAGTTGCCTGATGGAGAATGTCAAGGGAGAGGTGGCCCGGAAACAGCGCTTATTGGAGGCAAAACGAGAAGAGATCGATCTACAGGGATTACCGGACCTGGTCGAGCTGATGATGATGGACAAAGCCTAGGTGGGATCGAGCGAGCTGCACAAAAGCATGGGTGCGGGTAAGGGGGGTAATGAGACGGTGTGCATTGCTGATATGAACTACGGATGGATCCATGAAGGGGGGAAGTGGATGTGGCCAGGTCGGTATCGAGGGTATATTCGTACGTACATGAGTTGGTGGTGATGGATGGAATGCCGTGTTTGATTGCTTCAGATGCGGGTGACTTTCAGTCGTCCAGCCGTGTACAGAAGAAAGTGAGTGTCCGCGAGGGCAAGTGGAGCGCGCGCGAGAGGAGACCGATGGCCGCCGATTTGAAGATTGCCGCCTCTCCTTGTAGTGAGTCGACGACAACGCTCACGAACAGGTAGCGGCTATAAGCACAGCAAACAGCAGCCGTATGGAGAGTCAAGTACGGCTGCTGGTCGAATGTCTGATCGAACAATTTCTTCTTAGTCGCACGCTCGTTATTGCAGACAATACAAGAGTTTTGCTTGTTATGAGTAGGGCGGCAACCTTCAATTTCTCCGGCCCTGGGACGTGAAGTCGGACTTAGGGTACAGGTGCGGAGCTTACCCCGCATGCCAAGACTCCGGGTAAGCCCGAGGCTCCGCTATTTGCCACCCGGTCCACGTCTCTCGGACGCCTTGACACCAGACTCTGCCTCGCGATGTCAACGAAATATCGTGGAGGTATGCTTTTCTCCACCCGCCACAATCAACGAGCCATCGAGGGTTTACCAAGCGTCTTCTTTGTCGCCCATCTACCCGTGAACTGACGGATTCTCTTTCCATATAGGAAAACAGGAATCCCCAGCAAGCCAAATAGGGCGGTCAATCCAGCATAAGCGCCAAAAGAACCGTCATACCCGTCAGTCTCGATGAACTTGGACACACCATAGCTCGCACCGAAGCTCACAAACCCTCGGAATGCAGTAATCACCACAAGGACTGGCGCAGCTCTCGCGGGATACGAGTCCAGCAGGTATGTGACTGCAGCGATGTTTGCTCCAAGGAATCCAAAATAGTATCCCGAGTATGACCAGACGATAGCAAACCAGTGGTAGTTCTACAGAGAGGTTAGTCAGAGATCAGCAGTCTCGCCTGTTCACTCACCTCAGGATGCTGCGCGGCTTGCCCATAGATCACGGCAGAGATCACACCGACGGTAATGGGAATCCCCAACACTAATAGCCGATTTTCCGGCTGGTTCCTAATCAGCATGAAGATTTCGCATCAAAGGATGACAAGCTTACCTCATGAACACCTCCATTCCGCTTGGCTCTATACTTCAAGACATAGTCGGAGCCGTTGCCGAGTAGAGGAAGTGCGACCAAGGCAACAACAATCTGGCCAGCGTTGACATACGAGACGTTACCCTCGGGCCAGCTATATGGAGCGGCAGCGACAATCTTCCCGTAAGTGGTTCCCAGAGCGATGTTGACGCCAATTGTCAGACCATTCAGGCAAAAGGCCCAAAATACGTTGGGAAATAACATGATCTGGAAAGTATGCTATGTCGAGTCAGCGCCTGAGGTAATCTTCAGATCGACCACAACTTACGATGAATGTCCAGGCTCCCTCTGACCAGTCTGGCTTGCTCTTGAAAAGCGTCATGTCGGATCGAAGGGTTCTCGGCTTGTATCTGGAGAGGTCCATGGCCGGCCGCTCCGACATCCTCACGGGTAACAGGGCTGCGGTAGTCGCTGGCTTGGACAAGTCTTCCTCCGTAATCTGCCCATACGCAGCGAGAGAGCGATCATACTTGGTCTCTGGCACGAGGAAGATTGACAGAACCAAGATCGTTGCTGCCAAGCCACCACCCAAACTTCAAGAATGATCAGCCAGCATTCGCATGAGTGTCTCTCAACCGTGACTCACATGTACCACTTTCCAGGTCCAACTTTGCTTGCAATCGGCGACGCAAAGATGACCAGCACGGCACTGACAATGGTCTGTATGGCAGATTGCCACATCAGAAACGTCGAGCGTTCGTGAAGGAAGTGTATCTCTTGGATCATCATCGGCACCAGGGCTTCACTCTGCCCTGCAGCAAGCCCGAGTAGCATACGAACAGCCAGATGATGATTATAGGTCTCGACGTAGGCCGCTCCAACCGCTGCAACGACCAAAAGGACGCAGGAGAACAAGTAAACTGGTCGTCGACCGATCGCCATTGCCAGCGGCATGAGAAAGAGGTTTCCTATGCCCATGAACATGGAGGGATATGTCATGAGGGCCGTGATATCGCCGTAAGAAGCACCAGCTTACTAGGATAAGTCTTGCGGAATGCTGTAATGTATTCTCCCAACTCACCAGCAGCATACGTGGGTATGTAAAAGTTCAACAGGCCGCCAAATCCAGCCACCAACGAAAGACCAACACTGGAGACTATACGCAGTTAGTAACCGTTTGCACATCAGAGATTGATTGGACCAACACACAGAGAGATAACAGAACGATCACGACTACCTTTCTCCATTTTGGGAGGTTCAATGGATCTTTGAAAGCGTCAGTACTTTGAACTTCATCGGCTTGAAAGGGAGACGGTACCTCTTGGGTCAGCACTAGGCGATGGTACCAGAAACATGTCTTTGGTGTCGGCGACAGTGACCGTACCCATCGCATCGGGCTGCTGCGTGACTTCTGTGATGCCATCTTCAACATCCTCATAACGCTCAACAGTAGGTTCGATTTTCTTCTCCATAATCTCTCAATGCGTTTGAATCGTAACGAACGAGGCGATGATCAGTTTGACCCAATCCATCAAAGCGATACATGTTGTATTATAGAGCTCGTGCCCACCTCCGCATCGATATCAAAGATCAGCATGTGAATGCACATCCCAACCGTTCATACGAACCGTCTGGGGAAATGCGGGGGAGCCAAGGACACGGTAGTGGTGGTGGAGGTGGTGGTGGGTCCTGTCTGGTCGACGGGTGGATATTATCAGGCCAGGTGATACGCATCTCGGTGGATTTCTTCATGCAAGCGAGATTGTAACCACGTGCAGAAGTGTGAAAATGATGGGGAACACCCACCTTTCCGAACAAGGCTGGGTATATCACACTTGCCTCCCCCCACATTCCGTTCAACATGATCCTCCTCTTTTTCCGATGCAACATGGCTTCCAGTCCGAAACGAGCAAGATCCAATACCGCATCACATATTTGTCAGCTATGCCACAAGGCATATGAGCGAGCAGATCACCTGAATCGGCATCTAGACTCACGTGGGTCATTCAACAAAGTCTTGACACCCTCGACTGACATGTTGTAGATCGTAACGAGAGAAGCTTCAAGTGCTCGAAATGTTCTCGCGGCTTCAATCGACGTGATCTGCTGCTCCGACACCAGGCTGCACATGCCCACAACAGTAGTTTAAAGCGAAACGCCCCGGATCGATCTGTAGAGCGCGCCATCAAAGCTTGCGATGCATGTGTGGTCTCCAAGGTGAAATGTGACAATGACCGTCCTTGCCAGCGATGCCTTCAACGGAACATTGAATGTGTTGTTGATGAGGCGACGGACATTCCGGTCTTCTCAGCTGATGGGCTGTCCGATCAACAGTCCTCACGTCCCCGCCAATCTTCGCTCTTCTCCACGAAATCGACAGACAATAGTCAAAACCAAAGCGGAAACGTCGAGGACAGCATACTGTTCGATGCCTCCAACTTCCACCAGGCACAATCCAATGATCCAGCCGTGTGGAACTCCACCTTGATCGATTCAATGCTCCCCTTCCCGCCATTCTTCGAACAGATCATGGCCCCGGACTTTGTTGCTAACCAATCGTACTCGATGCCTCCCGACATATTCCATATGATGCCGGATGACAACTGGTTTCCAGAGTGCCCCGACATCTTTGGTCACGATTTCGCGCCGACAATCGACCAAGCATTGCAATCAAATGTGAATGAATTCACCCTCCGACCCGAGGGAGAGGGTCCAGATGAAATTGATCACAACACCACCATTAATGACAGTGCGGGAGAGCGACATGCCATTTTCCAGCGTTCGCCGTGGCTGTGGAAACCAGAAGCAAATTCAAATGCTTTCAGTGAGCACGGTAGCTTCCCTCTAGATGAGGGGCAGGTCAACTTGGCATCATCACCACACCAACAACCCCTGCCACAGCTAGTTCTCCAGAGAGACCTCTCTCCACGCTTGCGAGATCGACTCTTTCAACTCGTTGTCAAGACGGCCGAGTCACACATCTCCATACCGACCTTCCCATCCACAGAATGCCTCAATCTACTTCTCAAAGTTGGCCTGACCAAAAGAATGGAAACCGATGTTTGGATCCACCCGTATACGTTTGACGCGGAAACGACCAGGCCAGAACTACTCATCGCTCTGATCGCGGCRGGATGTATTTGTTTTGGAATTCCAAGCGTCTCCAAGACTGGACTTGTATTGTTTGAGCTGACCCGAGCGGCTCTACATAAACTCGTCGAGGATGACAACAGCATGATCAGGGATCTGCAATACCTACAAGCCTGTATGATATGGATCGAAGTTACTGCTTTTTGTGGATTCAAACGGAAGATGGAGATTGGTGAGCACAGCTTGCAGCCACTCGTCACGGCCTTGAGGCGAGCAGGGAAGTTTGACCGAGTCGCGTATGAAGAAATATCCGTCTTCGTTAAGGATGACGAACAGACTCTTCGATCTAAGTGGGAAGCTTGGGTAGAGGTGGAGTCCTATAAACGGTAAGCAGAACGTGATGGAAGAAGTGCAGATGCTGATTCGGTCAAACCAGATTAGCACACCATCTGTTTGAGCATGACATGTACTCGACGCACACCAAATGCCGCAACCCTCTCATATCCTACGCCGAGATGACTCTACCATTGCCTGCGTGTCGGGAACTTTGGCTTGCAAGGTCGCCAGAGGTTTGGCGGATGAGATTGCTGTCTTTGGACAACGAGTCAGAACGTCGTAGCGTGTCCATACGGGATCTTCTGGCAGATGCCAACCTGCTGCGGTACCTCCCGAAGCATACTGATGCTCGACTGGCACGTGCACTACATGCATACGGTCTCTCGGCGCAGGTGTGGGAATATCATCAACAAGCCATGGTATCTACAACCTCCTTCACTTCCGACCCAGATCCATCGGCGAAGCTGTGCTTACAGCTCCAACACAAACAATTGTCAGTTCATTAGTCATTTATACTACTTCTCTCCCAACTGACATGAATAGAAACCAATCGCTCCAACAAGCTCGCCAAATGCTAAAGGGTGATCTAGCCGTGACAATCTTACTTCATGAGTTCCTCGTGATGAGTCTACATGTCGATACGGACCTGATCACTCGCTTTGCTGGCAAATGTGGCGAGGCAGAAGCCCGTCGAGCATACAAAGACTTGCAACCCTGGAGTCGTACCAAGGACGCCCGAACGGCAATTGTACACGCTGCTCAAGCAGTTCGAATTGCGAGAACAGTACCTCCTTATCAACTTCGAGGCTGCGACTCTTTCATTCTCTATCACGCCATCATGGTTCTTTGGACATATAGCATGATGCATCAAGGCGCACAACGGCAGGATAAAGATGTCGAAACCAAAAGACAGGACAAATCCGCATTAGTTCTCTTGGATGAGGAAAGCAATGATCGTATCGCAGCTTTCATCCTCTTGGATTCTGGACAGCCATGTCTGAGTGGATCCCATCACGCTTCACAGGTGGGCCAAGATACCTCGCACGTGTGCGACCTTCGTAATCCACAAGCTGTGATGGCGATGGGTGTCAAGGTGTTTGAAGGAAATCTTCCAAACGAGACGCGACAGAATCTCCCCCAGCTAATCAAATGTCTTTGTGAGCTCCTGAGCGAGCTCGGTAGCCTGATACATAGCTAATGCAGAATCAATTCATGACACCTTGGATGGAAGCATACGTCCAGGCCGAATAAGAACTATTCTCATGCTCATAATATCAACTGCTATTCATGACCGCAAGATATATATTCCTACTCCTATCCACAGCAAGTTCAGTACGCCTCAACAGCCGCAAGCTGAAGCAATCTCTGGGTGATTTCGGGTTTCTCCCGAGGCTCGCTACGATTCAGAGGGTCAACCTTGCCATCTCGAATCGGTGGACCCGTCTCTCGGATGTTGCAGTGTGGCCAATGCTTAAGAATGAACATGTCAGTGATTGTATTGTAGAGATTCATCCAAAAGATAAAGACATACCGTGGTACCTTGCCACTTCTTGAAGAGGGAGCCCTTCAATTCCAAATCTTCGGGCTTTGCAAACTTGGCGGGAGTCATGCAAACGTATTGAACATGACGAATGAGATCGCCCTGAGGGAAAGATGCGTAATGCATCGTGCGGGAATCCCATAGTGCCTGGAAATATCTTGTCAGCGAGGTCTAATAAATCAACTTCATTCTTCTTCTCACCAAGTCTCCTGGCTCCAGATTGGTCTCCACCATCTCACAGCCATGATCTTTGAACCACTGCACATCACTCTCCTTGAAGATGAACAGATCCTTGAAGTTTTCCTCCTCTGGTGGCTTGTCTTCATGTTCATCCTGCTCTCTCGTCTCACTGAAGAATTGGTCAAACAGCTTGCTACTGCCCTTCATGACGATCAATCCTCCATCTTTCGGTCCATTGGGTTGATAGTTGAGTAGACCCTGAACACACTGCATCCCTTTCCGTTCCGGACTCTGATCACAGTGAGGCCAAGGACTCCAAGTCAAGTCCTTTTGCCGTGGCAGAGTAATGTTCATACCATCGAACGAGCAGATGAGCTCATCGGTTCCCCACAGATCCGTGAAGATCTGTTGCACCTTGGGTTCCATTCGAGCCTCCCAGACGAACTTCTCGTGCGTGCTTGAGTATGAAAAGTACATGCCGCCTTTGAAGGACACGGGCAGATGCTCCTGGGTCCAGGTTGACTCATCATTGGGGTCAAAGCCGAGTCCAAAAGACTGCAGCCACTCAATCTGTTTGTTGCGATAGTACGCGGCCCTTTCTGGTGTGATGACATTCTTCACAATGGTGAAACCGTCCCTGTGGAACTCATCCCGCCAGTCACCATACTGCTTGCCATCATGTTGAATGAGATCGACGCCGGAGTCTGGAGCTGGTTCTGTAGCGTGAGGTACCATGTTTGATGATGATGATGATGATGATAATGTTGTTTGTTGAGGATATGTTTGTATCGATCTTGTTGTGTTTATATCCCTCATGTTTGGCTAGAACTTCACTCAAGAGATGGATCAATTCATTGGCCCCCCCACATCCTCTGCAACGCCCACATCTCACATCGGCATGATGTGGGCGGCGAGGGGAAGAGGGGCTTGCAGGGGATAGATAACTCGCTAGCCTATCTCGGAAGTTGTGGGGACCAATCAACGGGCGATATGTTGGTGTTGCGGGGAAAGCTAAACGCGTCTAGACCCGTGGAGCACTCGTCAATTGACACGCGGGACCGCTCAAAAAATGTTTCGAAGGTCATTCATGTTCAAAAGGAATGGCATTCCCCCAATCTCCTTGTAAAAGACATTCGATCTATTATTACTCCCCTCACGATACTCCTCAAAATCCACCCAAATCATGCCTGTCCCGGTCCAAATAGCTTACAAGCCCATTGGCAAGCCAGAGGTTGGAGTCAACAACTACCAAGGCTTCAACCCTGGAAAGAGTGAGACATTGTCGAAGGGCTGGAATGGATACGGTGCAAAGCCTCTCCAAAGCGACATTCAAATCGATCATGATGTTGAAATCGTCGTTCGAGATGGTTGCCGCTTGTATGTCGACATCTACAGGCCTGCAGGTTTGTCGGAGGAAAAGATCMCGGCCATTATTGGATGGTCATGCTATGGCAAAAAGTACAGCGCTCTCAGCATGCTGCCAATGACTGTATGGAACTGTTGTGTGGAGAAGAAGGATCTCTCGGGGCTGGAGAAGTTTGAGGGATTGGACCCACAGAGGTGGTGCCCCAGAGGATACGCAATCATCTCGGTGGACTCTCGTGGAACAGGCAGCAGTGATGGACAGATTCCTATCATGGGATCTCAGGACGCAGAGGATGCTTATGATGTCGTCGAGGCCCTGGCAAAGATGGACTGGTGTAGCGGTAAGGTGGGCATGGCAGGAAATTCTGGTGAGCATGTCAAGCAAGCAAGACCATCACAAGTTGAAGCAAGCAAGCTAACCATCTGCAATCATTCACTGAAGCCCTTGCCATCATCCAATGGCACACCGCATCTCTCCAACCTCCTTCCTTGGCAGCAATCGCTCCGTGGGAGGGCTCCGGAGATCTCTTCCGAGAGCAATTCTGTCGTGGAGGGGTATTCTCGATGAGCAATTTCGATCTCATCACCCGTGAGATCATCAAAGGCAACTCAGGAGTGGAAGACTTTGCGGAAATGTACAGAAGGAGCCCTCTCGCCAACCAATACTGGAATGATAAGCGACCCGACATGACCAAGATCAAATGTCCCGTCTTCATCTCCGGGTCAGATTTCAGCTCTATCCATACCATGGGTGCCGTCCGGGGTTTCCTTGAAGTGCAAGGAAAGAAATGGATTCGATGGAGCAGCCATCAGGAGTGGTACGAGCTCTACTGCGATGATCACGCCGATCAAGAACTTCATCAGTACTTTGATCTGTTCCTCAGGGACGTCCAAAACGACTTTGAGGAGAAAACTCCCAAGGTCCGGTGGTCTGCCTTGCAATTCGGTGACCGCGAAGCAATCGACAACATCGAATACGCCGACTTTCCCATCCCCAACACCGAATATCGAGAGTACTTTTTGCACGACAACACGCTTAATGGCTCCAAGTCTTCGGCCACTTCAACAGTGACATACAACTCCGACGATGGGAAAGATGTCGCCGACTTCACTCTCGTCTTCCAGGAACGTACCCGTCTCATCGGCCTTCCCAAAGCTATCCTCTACATGTCCTGTAATGATCACGACGATATGAACGTCTTCGTTCATCTACGCAAGCGGGACAAGGACGGCAACCCCTTGATGCACCTCACCTTTCCCTTCCATGCTACTCCCGTGAGTTCGATTGCCGATATCCCCGAGAAACAACGCCAAAGCACGAACCTCCATACCGGATCCACCGGGGTCCTACGCGCATCTCATCGGGCTTTTGATCCCGAAAGAAGCATTCATCCACAATTTCCCTTCCACCCTCATGACAAGGAAGAAAAGATTACACCTGGGGAGATTGTACGCCTGGAGATTGGTATCTGGTGTATGGGTGTAGACTTTGAAGCTGGCGAGGCCATATCCGTGCAGGTGAGTGAACCCCCCGAGACCTTTCATCGATGAAACTTTGCTAATCGTTGCCAGGTTTCTGGTCAATTCCCCAACATTGCAGAGTACAAGGCTTGGTCTGAAGCTCGTCCAGCCCATGAGTTGAACAAGGGTCGGCACATTCTGCACACGGGTCCAGATCACCCTAGCAGCATAATCCTACCAGTCGTGCCAGTCTAGTATCTGTAGCATTTGAATCCCAGTTTTAGCACTTAGATCTGCTTAGTATATGTATGTAAGGATCAAATGTCATGAGAGCGTGCAACCTCGAGTCAGAGTATGATCTTGAGTGAATTTTGTCAACCATGTCTCGAGGTTCCCGTCTCCATAGCAGTGATGCACAATCTCCTATGAGAGAAACGTCTATGCAGTCACAGGATCATGCGGGAGTCGAACTATTGGAAGACATTTGATACAGTCGAAAGTAATGAGAATTCTCGATATCTATTGCTTCATCGTCAAACTTTTGTCAACTCTGACATTTGACCCTCCCAATCCTTGGCTCCCTTATACGAACAGTTGTACTCCATAAACTCGTCCGGACGCCTACAGATATGTTAGCATACGGAACAATCCAGCCAACAACTGATACTGACATTTTAACCTCACTGCTACCCTTTTCGGTGGCGGGCTTGGCAGCATCTCGACTGTACCGCTGTATCAAGCTCGCTCTCTCATATCGACAACGAAACACCTGTTGTAGTATACTCTCAATCTTCTCAGCTGATGGTGTTCCTGTGCTTCCCTCAAAGAATGCACCCAGAGCCTCGGCGTCCTCAATCGCCTGACTAGCGCCTTGTCCTTGAGTCGGAAGCATTGCATGAGCAGCATCACCAATCAAAATCACTCGTCCCTTAGTCCAAGTTTGAAGAGGAGGAATGTCACGCAATTGCCACAGACCAATGTCTTCTGCGAGCTTGAAGGGTGCCTTCACCCACTCTGGAAAGTCTTTGTATGTTTCGAGTAACTTCGACAGGTCTCCTTGAGATCTCCATGACTGTCTTTCGTCCATTGGTTCGTGCATCATCTCATCCGGTACAAGGCCCACGATGCTGTAAAGTGAGCCTTCCCTCGCTGGTCCCATTATCAGACGACATTGGTGTGCCACGAGCATTGATGTGTACGCCTCTCTTGGGTTGATGTTGCGGCAGAAATCCAATGCTCGCTCCTCCAAAAGATCCGATGAGATCATCATACGATAGGCGGAGAGTCCAGTACGCACTGGAGAGACCCTCTCGTCCAGGACATGGCTTCTAATCGTGCTGTGAATGCCGTCTGCGCCGATGATGAGATCAGCACAAATCTCTTCTCCGCTCTTGAGCTTGATGGTGCCGGCCTTGCAATCACAAGACAATACTCGGCTTGACGTCTTGATGGTGACAGGCGGTCCATCCCTTTCCGTCGACCTTGCTGCTTCTTTGAGACAGTCGTGCAGATCTTGACGATGGTACATCATTCTGTCCGCGCCATAGATGTCTCGAGTTGCAAGTGGAATCTCGTTCACGAGAACACCATCGACGTTGTATATCCTGAAGCCTTTGTCTATCATGCCTCTTGCGGAATCTGCTTGAATATGCCATTCATTTTCGAGGATCCTTGAGGCGTTAGGCTGCAAAGATATGGTGGCTCCAATTTCATTGTTCATCCGTGATTGCTCCAGGACCGTTATTTGTCGATTAGGAGCCCGAAGCACGATTGCTGCCGATATCCCGGCGATACCTCCTCCCACGATGACAATCCGGAATTGCTGTGAGGAGGCCATTCTGTATCGAACAAGGGAGAGTGGGGAAGAAAAATACCGTGACAAACGGCAGTGCTTTTGATAACACGACTTTGCCCATGGATGGAAATCTTGTCACGTTTCTGGCAACACGACCTTGCCCGCGGATGAAGATCTTGCAACGCTTTTGTTGTACTGTCCAGTAGAGCGTCCTCCTATCATGTAACTGCCGAAAAAAAGTGAGCTTCCTCCCAGGCCCGGATGTGTAGTATGTGGGGAGCAGTTCTCGGATATGTGGGTTCGGATGCGGCACTCGCTTTTCGGAAAGTGGGCGGATTGCCAGCCTGGTGTGGTTCACAAACTTCCCACTGAATCCTTTTCCGACCGKTAAATGTGGGATCGCTGTAGAGTGGGCGCATCTGTCCATGTCTGTCAGAAGTGGTCTCGGGCTGGTTTGAGACCGCACTAGATGGATAAAGCCATCAACAATTGCCGACATCTGAGAAGCACCTCCGAGTCCAACCTACGAGCATCACCATCTAACAAGATGTCCATCACCACCGTAGAGCAAGCCCATGTTCTCACCGTCCAAGGTCCATCGCAGGCCCTAAAAGTTGACGGAACCGATCCGACCTATGGGGATTGGAGAGATGACCTCGCCCGTGACGGATTCGCAGTGATCAAAGGAGCTGTTCCCCGAGCGAATGCGGATAAGTATGCCGATGCCATGTACAGTTGGCTCGAGGGATTGTACGTATCATGACATTCAGTTCGATTATGACCGCTAACCCTGCCACAAGCAACCTGGGATTCGACCGAAACGATGTGTCGACCTTCCACAAGGATAAGCTGCCGCACATCACAGAGAAAGGCATGTGTTTGCAGTACGCAGTGACTCATGAAGACTTTGCATGGGCCATTCGAAGTGAGCCCGGTGTGGTGGAAGCTTTCGAAAAGGTGTACAACACCGCGGATCTGATTGTATCGTTCGATGCAATCAATTTCACCTTGCCGTAAGATCTCGCATCACTGCATGTACGACAGGTAGCCCACTGATATATTTGAAGCCGCGAGGACATTGCCCCGAATGTACCATGGCCGCATCAAGACCAAGATCCTCTCAAGCCGGGATTTCGATGTCTTCAGGGCCTTGTAAATCTACTTCCCAATGGACCCGATGACGGCGGCCTCATTGTTTGTAAAGGCGCACATCTTGCGTCTGAGGAATACCATCGTGTCTTCAAAGACGAGGCTAGGATTCCAGCATGGACCAACGAGTGGTTCGGATTTACCGAAAATGGCATGAAGTGGTTCGAGGACAACGGATACCAATGGGAGAAAGTGTGTGCCGAACCTGGCGACCTTTTAGTTTGGGACTCGCGGACTCCGCATTACAATCTCAGCTCCAAGACATCCCAGCCTCGGTTTGCAGTGTACACCTGCTTCATGCCAGTTGAGCAGGCCACGCAGGAAGATCTGATCGGGAAGAAGGCCGCCTTTGAGAAGTATCTTGGYACGACGCATTGGCCCAATGCTCGTCACATCGGCTCGAATCTGGCGAAGAGGAACGGAGAGGAAGATCCGCACAATCGGTTTGAGCCCGTGAACAAGCCCGTGCTTGATGAGAGAGCATTCAAGTTGACGGGTATTCCGTACATCAAGGCGTAGATTAGGTAGTCAGCAGGAGTGCGATGAGAGAAGCTCATCGGCGCAACAGGAGCCATTATGAATTCGACTTTGCAAGATGAACCTCATCCATTCGGACGCCGCGTCGAGGCTTGAGACTATGACTGTCTTCCTCCTCCTGGGCATCTTTGTCAGCATCAGCAGCCTGTTCTTGCATATGATCGTATCGAGTAGCAATGTAGTACTTCTGCGGCGGAAGCATCTCCAATAGAGTKTGGCATGCTCTTTCCTCTTCTTGAGATTCTCTTTGATATTCGAAATCGTGAGTGAAGTCCTCATGATATTCGGAATCGTGCGCGAAGTCTTCCATGATAGTCGAAGTCGTGTATGGAGATGACCAGAATACTTGAACCCAGTGCAATGAACCCCGTTTGGGCTGTCTGTGCACTACTCACATCGTAAATAGCGGTGCAAGTAATCTGCCTTGGCAGCGCAGTTTCCCATGTGTGGTGAGAAGACAAGTCTCATGATGAGGCAAGTGATGTGTGGGATGATGAACGACAAGGATCAGGGCAGGAGCTCAATCCCGACAGGCCGGGCCGAGGCATTGGCTTTTGATAGTGGAGCCGACCTTCACGTCCACCTTTTGGGAGCTCAAGCTACACGTTGTCCGCTGTCAACCCATTCATTCCCTCAATTTCTCACGCGATTTATCCAGGAAGGATGTCGGCAACAGGTAGGAGAGCCGGTAGCTCGGGTTCCTCCAACACCAGCACCGTGGAGATTGTGCTGCTTCCTGGCCTCAAGAACTGCCTGCTCAATCTGCCCGCTTCTCTCGTCGCTCTACTATTGAACTCCAACACCATTGCCCAGAATGTCGTCGTCGAGCTCCAATACCGCCAACCGGCACCCGCTGCTCAGGATGGAAGAAGTAAGACGGCATCAACCACCCAGTCGGTGTACTTGGGATGGACGGGCATGCAATCCCAGACGAAGCAATCTCCGCTGGTGGGACGGGATGGCATTCGTGGGAGCAATTCAAGTGGAGGGGGGAGAGCGGATCAGGAAGTTGCCACAGTGGAATTGGATGCAACATTGGCCCGAAGATTGGGTCTGAGCGAGGGCATGAAGGTAGCTCGAATGGGTGCATGTCCATCTTTGGGACGGCAAAGCTGATGGACAAGCGTAGGCCAGCGTAGCACTGCATGTCGATCCGCCTCAAGCACACACGGTCAATATCGAACCACTGACGGCAACGGATTGGGAGAGTAAGGCTGTTTCCACTACCCCAGTACACCGCCATGCTGACCGATTCCTCCCCAGTCATTGAACTCCACTCCTCATTCCTGGAAATGAACTTTCTCYCCCAAGTCCGCGCTCTGCCCAATCCTGCAGCTGGCAACTCCCATCCTCTCACGCTCCATCTCACGCCGACCTCGACAGCCAACATCACCGTCACCTCGCTCACACCTGCCCCCGCCAATACACAGCCGTTCGTCAAAATCTCACCAGATGCAGAGGTCATCGTTGCTCCCAAAACACGACAATCCGCCCGCCCCAGCAGCTCTCGAGACAGCCGCAGTGTTGCTAGTACAGGCCGAAGGAGTGCAGGTGGGAGGAGCACGACAAGTGCAGCACGACATCGGAGTGCACATGATAGTGAGAAAGCCCGGCCACCGCTGTTCCTGCGCGGTGTGACCCGAGCTCTACAAAATGAATGGTTCGAGGATAGTGGGGAAGACATGAAGGATGATGGCCTCCGGATCTGGCTGGACAGGGAGCACCTTCTGTCCAAAACTCTCCGAGGCGTCACTTGGGTGGTGGTCACGATCGTCAGACCGGCTGGGCTGCAGGAGCCCGTTGATCCACAAAGTCAACCAGCGCCAGATCAGCAACCTGCGACAAAAGTGGTGGCGAAGCTGTGTGCGTGGGAAGAAGCGCCAGACAGCCGTCATGCTGCCCTTTCATCCCTTCTCTGCGCTACACTTGGAGCAGAGAATATGGTCGGAGGAATCGTGAGGGTCGATCCTGCTCCAGCACCTCTCCCACGGACAGCTTCAGCATTGAAAGAGCCTTCTCAACAGGCCAGCAAAGACGCCATTGTGAAACGATTGCGTGTCACTCCCTTTGCTCCCACTCAAGCGGAGAAGAAAGCGACCGGCCTAAAGTTTGGCGGTGCTACCAAGTCAGAGGGTGGAGAGGGTCTGGCCGTTATCAAAGCTATATCTCGGAATGGTGTCTTGGAAGGTCCTTTGACCGACGGCATGTTCCTCCCGCCACGAGAGGGGTGGTCCGGTGGTATACTTGACTTTGACCCTACACCTCCTGGAGATGCGACCAAAGCGAGGACCAATTGGCTACTTGGAGGTGAGAGGAAGCTGGACATTACGCTACAACCGGAAACGGTGCGACAAAAGGTGCCTCAATGGCCACCTGGAGAGGCCTTGGCTGATGAAACCCCCGACCTGGTTGGGATTGATGCATTGATTGAGCAGACTCGAAAGAGTCTACTGCACCACTCCTCTGTTCTCCTCACAGGTGGTCTGGGGTCCGGGAAGTCCTCGGTAGCCCATCTGCTTGCCCACCAACTTCGGAATGAATTCTTGTTCAATGTCATCTACTTCCCCTGCCGCACGCTTGTCACAGACGAAACAAGAATCAAAACAATCAAGGACACGCTTCACCGCGTCTTTGCTTCTGCAGCGTGGGCAGCACGTCTCGGCGGCCGTTCACTTGTCATTCTGGACGATCTGGACAAACTATGCCCTGTTGAGACCGAGCTGCAAGTTGATGCGAATGGCAGAAGCAGGCAAGTTAGCGAGCTACTCTGCACAACAGTCCGTGAATGGTGCACACGCGATACAAACGTAGTGATGCTTGCCACGACACAATCCAAAGAGGCTGTTAACAACATTGTCATCGGTGGTCATGTTGTGCGAGACATTGTAGCGCTCAAAGCACCAACCAAAGACGGGCGACGTCGTGTACTGGAGCAACTGATTAAGCAAGCCAACAAGTCAAATTCCAGCGAGGATACCGCACTCCACAACGGAAGTACCGCAAATGCATGGATGGAAGGTTCCGAGGGGGAAGCGAGCAGACCAAGCTCTGCAAAGGCCCCTGAATCTACGACTTTTGAGTCTGATCTCGACCTCCTCGAGATCGCCGGCCAGACCGATGGGTACATGCCTGGTGATCTGGCACTTCTCGTGTCTCGTGCAAGAAGTGAGGCTCTTATACGCGCAGTCTCCGCTGATTCCTTCTCGGATGAAGTAATCCTCACTGCGGACGACTTCGCCGCTGCATCAAAAGACTTCACACCGGCATCTCTTCGTGGCGTTACATTGCACTCCAGCACCACTACATTTGCAAACATTGGTGGCTTGACAGAAACAAGACAGACGCTGTTGGAGACGCTGCAATACCCAACAACGTATGCTCCTCTATTCGCCAAGTGTCCTCTCCGCCTTCGCTCCGGTCTTCTTCTGTATGGATACCCTGGATGCGGCAAGACGCTCCTMGCATCCGCTGTTGCTGGCGAGTGTGGACTCAACTTCATCTCTGTCAAAGGTCCTGAAATCCTCAACAAATACATCGGTGCCAGTGAGAAGAGCGTACGAGACTTGTTCGAAAGGGCYGAAGCTGCCAAACCTTGCGTGTTGTTCTTCGACGAATTTGACTCCATTGCGCCCAAGCGAGGTCATGACAGCACTGGCGTGACAGATCGCGTGGTCAACATGTTGCTTACCATGATGGATGGTGCAGAGGGTCTCAGTGGTGTATACGTACTTGCCGCGACATCTCGACCCGATTTGATTGATCCCGCTCTACTCCGTCCCGGTCGATTGGACAAGAGTCTCATCTGTGATATGCCACATGAAGATGACAGACTGGACATCCTCCGAGCTGTCAGCAGCCAGCTGAAGCTCGACTCCACCATCTTAAATGACGAAGAGGGCGGGCAAGGGTTGAGAGAAGTCGCTCGTCGAACAGATGGCTATTCTGGTGCAGATTTGCAGGCTGTCATGTACAACGCTCATCTCGATGCAATTCATGATGTGCTTGGGAATGTGAATGATCAAGATTTTGGCAAGAAGAAGGATGACGGCCGCAAGGGGAGCGCGAATTCATCACGCCATCAAGACTTTACGTACTTCCGAGCGGGAGACCAGGATACGAGCGTCGGTCCTCCTGCACCTCAMGCTGCTGCCGCCCTGGTCGCCGAGCGTGCCCAAATTGCAGCCAAACTAGCAGCGCTACAGCTCTCTCGGAGGAAAGCCAAGGCAGAGCGGGAAAAGGAGAGAAATGGAGAGCGACTCGCCTCTTCTGCAGGCCACCCCTCGTATTCCCGCTCACATTTAAATGGTGACGGTGGCGAGAAAGCAAGCAAACCTGAAGATAGTGGCCATGCGGAGCCTGTGATATCCTGGCGGCATCTTGTCAAATCCATGTCTTCGACCCGGGCATCCATCTCCGCGCAAGAAAGGAGGAGACTGCAGAGAATCTACAAGGAGTTTGTTGTTGGTCGTAATGGAGATATGCAGGATGGACAAGGTGGGACCGAAATTGGTGGACGTACGAGCTTGATGTGATGTTGTGAACATGTGTAAAGTATGTATGTCAAGACTTGGGCCTTATTCAACGTCAATGTATTAATGTCCAAGAGTTCGCGTTCGATACCTCACTCTAGAGGTGGGTGCAGCTCACCGCCTTTCAAAATTCTGCCGAGTCACTCCAACTTTCCTTCTGCTCTTTTCACAGGACATCAACACTTGCATGTTCCACGTCTCAACAAACGACTGTAGCCCACTTTACCCATCAGTGGACCTGATCATCACCAGTTCCAACGACCCTCACAAGCCCTCGCAAGCGAGATGTATTCATGCATTTCATCATCGACTTTGTGGCCGCCATCACGGTGAAGCTACTTGCACTGGCTGTCGTCTCCTTATTCAGCATTGCCATCTATCGACTCTACTTTCACCCCCTCGCAGCGGTACCAGGACCTAGATTGGCGGCAGTGTCAAACATCTGGCATGCCTACCATGTTCGGAATGGTCGAATGTTGCGACTGGGCAAGACCCTTCACAGGACATACGGTCCCGTCGTCCGGGTCGGTCCTAATGAAGTGTGGCTGAATAGCAAAGCTGCTTTCTCCCAAATATACAGTTGGTTTTGCTCTGGCTAAAGGTGAGCACTTGCTTACGATCATCGCAGGCGTAACACATGGATTCCCCAAATCAGATTTCTACGTGGCATTGGCTTTGAACCGACCGACTCTCACTCCCTCCTTGGAGATTACCTTTCCTAACACACTGGATCTGCTGGGCGAATTTGACCTCCCGCGATACCGATTGCAGCGGAGACTCATTGGTCCAGTCTACTCCAAGCGTAATCTGCTCAAGCACGAAAAGGCCATTGACGAAGTCTTACTCCTGGCCATCTCTCGGTTGCGCGCGCTGAAGGGTGTTGAGGTGGACCTCAAGGAATTTATGCATATCATCACGGTCGAATGCCTCACTGCGGTGGTTCTTTCTTGGTCACCAGGCTACCTCAAAGCAGGAACTGATTTTGGTGTTGCTCATCATGCATACCTTGGCTGGAGACGGAAAAGTGTCTTTGGGCTCTTCCCATGGGCCGAGATTATCGATGGTTACGCACCGAGCCTTGGTCGACTGTTTGCAAGATTGTGGGTTCTGACTTACAAGACACCGCCGCGCTACAAGGCACTCTTTCCTCTTCTGGGCACGAAATCCAAGAAGCGCATCACTGTTGCTATGCGTCCTGCTCCTCCAAAGGACAAACGGGAAGATCTCGTGTTCGAACTGATTCGACTCCACAAGGACAAGCCCGAATTCACCGAGGACTACCTCAAGCGAATGGTCATGAGCAACTTTGGCGCTGGTCACGAAACCATGACTTCGGCTCTGACATCCGTATTCGCCATGATCGGGTCACATCGTGATGTTCAAGAAAAGGTTGTGTCTGAGATTTCTGCGACAACGGACGGAGATGGTGCAACATCCTACGCTGAAGCATCGAGCATGCAATACACTCAAGTAGCAATCAAAGAAGCTCAGCGATTGTATCCCACCATCGGCATGAGCCTATCAAGACGAGTGCCATCTGCAGGCCTCCGTGTCAACGGACTGTACTTTCCACCAGGAACCACAGTCGGCTGCAATCCAGTCTCTCTTCATCGGAATCCAGACATATTTGGCCCGGACGCCGAGGACTTCATCCCAGAGCGATGGATGGATGCTAACCGGGCTGTCGATATGCATCGCTATAATCTCAYCTTCGGCGGTGGTGCAAGGACTTGTCCGGGACAGAATCTCGCCGAGTTGATCATCTCCAAAGCTGTGCCAACACTGATCAAGCWCTTTGATATGCAGGTGGAAATGCCGCGAGAGGAGGAGATTCGATACTACTTTATGGCCATGTTGACTGGGGTTAGAATGCGGTTTGTTGAGAGACAGGAGATAATGTATGAAGATGCTTGATCCGTCCAGAAAGCGTTACCTGTCGAATGCATTTGAAATGCTCTTATTCACATACGTAGAAGTGGTGATGCAGGGATTGATGCATTTAAAGTTTCGCCAAATTAGCGCGAAATCTTGTTTATTTGTTGATGCCAGGGAAGTCGCGCGGTGGAACGGGTTGAAACGGGCCTAGAGATGACGACTGGCCATCACTTCATGCGTTTCACCTCTGCATAACAGCTCGACCGGTATTTCTCCAATCGAACCGCCAGCCATCTTCCCCCCCTCAAGGCCAAACCGACATGCCTCGAGTGCGCGGCACGGCGGGCGCTGGCGCAGGCGGACAATCCGGGGCATCCCCAGTCAAGACGGTCCAGATCCCGCTTAACGATGACAAGGAAGAGAAGGCGGCGCGACTGCAATCACGACAAGCCCTCCACTCCAAACAGATGAGCCAACTCAAGGCCGCCGCCAATGCGACGCCGCAAAGAAAAGGAAGGAGATCTCTCGGCGGCGATGCGGGTCCGCACACGCCCAGCCAGGACGACGACGACGATGGTGCGAATGTGTACGGTGTGCGCGGCGACCATGTCACTCCGATGAAGCGCGTGCCCATCCTCGCCAACTTCGAGGAATGGATGAAGATGGCGACGGACAACAAAATCAACGCGGCCAATAGCTGGAACTTTGCGCTGATTGACTATTTCCACGACATGACCCTGCTGCGCGAGGGAGACGGCGTCAACTTCCAAAAGGCCAGCTGTACGTTGGACGGCTGCGTGAAAATCTACACATCCCGCGTAGACAGCGTGGCTACCGAGACGGGAAAGCTGTTGAGCGGTCTGGCGGACAGCGGGAACAAAAAGCGCAAGGGCGGGGATGCGGAGAATGAAGGAGAAGATGCTGAGGATGATGAGGAGAACGAGGATGGCACCAAGAAGAAGGGACGGAAAAAGGCGGCTCGATCGGCAGAGGCGACGTTGGCCAATTCCTTTGATCAACTTCGTTTGAAGAAGATGGAACTGGAGTTTTCTGTCGACCCACTGTTCAAGAAGGCCTCGGCGGACTTTGACGAAGGAGGTGCAAAAGGTCTTCTACTCAACCATCTCTCCATCGACAGCACGGGCCGCATTGTCTTTGACAGCAGTGACGATGCACAAGCGGAGGAGAATGATGACTCCCGTCGCGATAGCATGGAACCTGATGGAGGAGAGGAGGGTGTTGAAAAGGAAGCTCCTGCTGAAGAACCCGCATCACAAGATCTTCCCATCGACATTCATGCGCTCGGTCTCCGCTTCTTCCCGGATCTTGAAAGGCTGGACGAGCAGGACATTTGTCCGACGATGAAGACATTCGAGCTGGGTGGCGGCACCGACAGCACTCTCGACCTGCCTTTCCTGAAAGCACCCGAGAACTGGCGAGATGATCACGCCGAAAGCCAGACTGATGACCAAAATGTCGACCACGCCGACGACCACACTGCGGCCTTTGGAATGGATGACGATGACGCTGGTATGGGCGGCTTTGATTTAGCTCCCGAAGTGGCGTTTGGTGAGGGAGGTGAAGCTTGGGCACGCGACGCTGCACTCCAACCTCAAATGCGTGTGTTCGACGCCTCTGCAGGCGCGGATGCTGGGGAAGATGATGCTGCAGGAGAGGTGGGCGTCTTCGATCACACCGCGAATGCGTATGGCGTGACACTACAACACCGTCCAGATCACGACCAGGAAAACATTCTCAACTACTTTGACAACGCCATGCAGAAGAATTGGGCCGGCCCGGAACACTGGAAGATTGCCAGAATCAAGGAGGCGACAAAAGATAAAGACAAGCCCAAAAACGTACGCAAAGAAAAGGAGCCGTTTGAGATTGACTTCTCATCCCCGATGAGCCAGGATCTGGCCAACATCCTCTACACATCTGCAAGCAACAACAGCGCCATCAGCTTACCGAAGAAAGAATGGAAGAGCAGGACACGAAATCTCCTACCAGACGACAAGCACTTCAACTCAAAGGATCTGCTCAAATTATTCCTCAAGCCCAAAGCCAAGCTTGGCGCGAGAAGATCAAGACAACACAACGAAGCTGAAGTTGACGAAGCATATTGGGCTGCTCAAGCGCGGGCAGATGTCAAAGCCATACATCCAATGGATGATGACGATGCACCGTTACAAGGCGACTACGACGCAAACTTCTTCCAAGATGACGGTCTGCCCATGGCTGGCGGTGCAATGGATGACGATGATGATGATTTTGCCGACGCACAAGAGAACTTCCTCCCTGATGGTCGTGCCGAGGGCGTAGAAGCTCCTGTTGGGGAAGGCATCGACTCAATACCAATGTCAAGCAGCGATGCGTTTGGCGCAAATCTCGTGGCTCAAAGTCGACGAATGCGGCCTGAATATGTCCAATATGCACGAGTGGCGAAGAAGGTGGATGTCCGACGTTTGAAGGAGGAGATGTGGAGAGGTATCGGATATGAGGCATTGGCACCACCCGAAACACCAAATCAGCGTCCGCAGATACCTTCCTTGTCGCAAGCACTTGGCGGCGAGAAAGCCGAGCTGATGTTCACGGACATCATGAACAATCTGCAGCATGTCTATCCTAGACAGCAAATGAGTGACATCAGTACGAGTTATGGGTTTATTTGTTTGCTGCATTTGGCGAATGAGAAGGGGTTGGTGGTGGAGAATTGTGAGGATATGGGATGGAGGGATCTGAGAGTTAGGAGGGATTTTGATGCTGTCGTCKGAGGTGGGGAATGAGAAGGCATTGTCTCGGGCGTTTATTGATTTGAGGCTGTACAGAAAGGTCGGTGGGTCTGTCTGWCATCCCGTATTCGTTGGTACCGTGGGGCTTTGATGTGAAATGATATCTCTGTTGTTACTATGGATGAGCTAGACCGCAACATCTTCTCATTGCTGATACTTGCTGTTGAAACGCATTTCGCCTTCATTACGCTCTTCGTTTCTTGTACTCTGCCGTCTGAGCACACGTCACGGGGCCCTCCGTCTGCGCATCGCGAAGAGCAGTCTGAAAGTGGTGATATTTAACCAAAGTCCCGGTCAACGAACCTCTGTGATATACGGTTTGAAAGACAAAGTGAGATTGCGAAATCGAGCAGACACTGCTATGAAGATGACAGGAATGAGCTCCGATCCCAAGCGAACAATCGATGGTACGTGAAAGGGCGCCCCTGGTGCTATCAGTATACAAGCAAAGAACGTAGCACCAAGATAAAAGACAAACCGAGGAGCAATGTTGTAGAATAGACTCGTTCTATGACAATACAGTCTAAGTAATGTACTACCGCGAGTCTCCGCTTGAAAACAGGTTTAATCATGCATTAAAATTACAGCAAGGCCGCGCGAAACTCCTGCATCAGTGGCTAGTCGTCATGAACGCCTCAAGTACCAGCGACCAAACATCTGGCACCATCAGCCAACGACGACCTTGGACCATTGGCAGACAGAGTCGCAGTGAAGGGCGCAGTGATGGTAAAGTTCCAAATCTGTCCGCTGACACCCTCGGAGCCGAAGAGGTTCCCGGAAGCGTCAGAGTAGAGTCCGTTCCATGTTGCAGTATTGGTGAGGCCGTAGATCTGTCCATTGCCGTTCTGACCAGCTGTGTAGGTCCCGACTAGGCTGAGAGTCCGCGCTGCAAGGTCGAATTTGAGCAAATTCATGGTCGTTCTGGAATTCACGGTACCGCCGTTGGTTGTGCTACCGATAACGATCGAATACAAGCCGTTCTGTGTGAAGGTCAGCAACCGATAACGGGATCAAGCTGGGGATTCGATTACTTACACCACCGTTTGGAACAAATGCCCAATCTTGAAGCAAGGCCGTACTCGCCAGAGCAGTGGTTCCAGACGCTACAACCAGACTGCAAGGTCATTACTAATTAGCGTACGATCTGTAGGGTCTTCGGATTGCCAACACATACCCATAGTCCGGACGCGAGGGATTGAGGTTGACCTGAGTCCAAACCAGATTGCCGCTTGCCTGAATTGCGGTATAGTATTGACCGTTGGTATCAATATCTCCGATGAAGTATCTCCCTGATGGGGCATTTTGAGTGTTATTCATATTCAAAATCTCCTGCACTGTTCCGTCGAAACCGAGACGACACAGCGTCTCGGGGAATCTTCCTCGGATAGTTCCATACAAGTAGCTGTCCAGCGGATTGTAGCCGAGACTGTTGATGGACAGTGGTGGATCATACAAGGTGCCAGCTGCATCGCGGAGCGGCAGATTCCAGGTCAAGACCTGCGAGTATCCACCAGCCAGAATGTCCACGACGTACAAAATCGCAAGCTGGGAGAGGTATCCCTGATTGATACATGGCGCGGTCGCAAGTGGACTGGCAATGACAATTGTTCCTGCAGCGGTGCCTGCAGGTGCCACTGATGTTGCTGTGTAGATSYCGGTGGTSSYYSYAKYWKKMWWRWAAMCGCTCGTGGTACGAACGTATAATGTATCTGTCGGAGGGGTTGAAGAGGGAACGTTAACAGCACCTTCCACAAGTCTGACACCGACGTAGGATGTTCCAGTTGTAAGTCCGGCGTTTGGACCCGGACGAGGTTTCATGTAGCACGTTTGGCTCCTGTGTGAGTTTAGCTGCCGTCAAGATTCGCTTGTCTCGTTCAACTTACTTGTCCCATGCGACTGCATTACAATTCAAGTTGACATCGCAAGTCGCCAAACATGCATCAAAGCTGCGAATGTTGTTGACAATTCCGGCGTTTCCAGTGTAATCGTTTGCGCAGTACACCCGGTAGGCTACTCCATTCGAGTCGGAATAGACTGTGCCTGCGGTTCCGGCATCTGGACATGTGGTCTAGGAGGTGGTCAGTGATTGCATTCTGACGCCAGCTCAAGTCAGCTTACCGCTGTGACGGGYGGGTATGTCGACGCTGGAGACGAAGAGGAGGACGTCTGTATGTCATGTCAGCTCATTTTCAGATAACTTGCGGAGGAACAGTCATACAGAGGATGTTGTAGTCGTTGTAGTAGGGAAAGGCGTGGTCGTCGTGGTTGTTGTCGGGAATGGTGTAGTCGTTGTGGTGGTGGTAGTGGGGAATGGTGTAGTCGTTGTGGTGGTGGTAGTGGGGAATGGTGTGGTCGTCGTAGTTGTGGTAGTGGGGAATGGTGTGGTCGTCGTAGTTGTGGTAGTAGGGAATGGTGTGGTCGTCGTGGTTGTGGTAGTGGGGAATGGTGTGGTCGTCGTAGTTGTGGTAGTAGGGAGTGGTGTGGTCGTCGTAGTTGTGGTAGTAGGGAATGGTGTAGTCGTCGTGGTTGTGGTAGTGGGGAATGGTGTAGTCGTCGTAGTTGTGGTAGTAGGGATAGGCGTGGTCGTTGTGGTTGTGGTAGTGGGGATAGGCGTGGTCGTTGTGGTTGTGGTTGTGGGGAATGGTGTGGTCGTTGTGGTTGTGGTAGTAGGGRTAGGCGTAGTCGTTGTAGTCGTAGTTGTAGGAAATGGTGTAGTCGTAGTTGTCGTCGTGGGARATGGCGTAGTCGTAGTTGTTGTTGTAGGGCGAGTCGTCGTAGTAGTAGTTGTCGTTGGGACAGGGGTCGTAGTAGTAGTCGTCGTAGGGAAAGGCGTTGTAGTAGTAGTAGTTGTCGTCGGCGGARTCGGAGTCGTCGTAGTAGTAGTCGTCGTAGGAATCGGAGTCGTTGTGGTTGTAGACGTAGTAGGAATCGGAGTCGTTGTAGTAGTTGTTGTTGGGAAAGTCGTGGTCGTCGTAGTCGTCGTAGGGGAAGGCGTTGTTATAGTAGTGGTGGTTGGACTTGGTGTGGTGGAAGCTGTGAAAGGGAAAGAGTTAGCTTGCAGACTAAAAGGAAAGCTAGAAATTATGAGCGAATGTGAGCATCCAAGGCCAGGTCAGGAGGTGATGGATCCATGGTCAGATGGCATGCGTAGGAGGCGGTGGAGAGAGTAGCTAGCAAGTTCGCCACTCTATAGATATGATGTCAACTTTGGACGTTGACGAAGCTTGGGTAATACATCCAGTGCACGGTAAATCTGGGACTTGCTCTGTCCAGTTCTGCTGTGGATACCAACACGTGGTTCACTAATGCTAGCCGATGAGCCAGCTGTAAAGGCCGAATCGAAGTAGTGTTGAGAGTCGAGCTCAAGCTAGACAGAAGTAGACGACGTACTTGAGGATTGAGGCAGTGAAGTGCTCAAAGAGGAGGTGGTCGAACCAGACGATGAAGTCGAAGTAGGCGAAGTACTGGTAGTAGTGCTCGTCGTGGTGCTTGTCGTAGTAGTGCTCGTCGTGGTGCTCGTTGTGGTGCTTGTCGTGGTAGTGCTTGTAGTGGTAGTACTTGTTGTGGTGGTGCTTGTCGTTGTTGAGACTGTCGTGCTAAATGCTGCAGACGACGAACTACTCGAGGGGGTAGTGGTCGATGCCAATGCGGACGATGAAGTCGAGGAAGACAACGTGCTCGTTGTCGTTGTCGTTGTCGTTGTGCTTGTCACACTGGCAGCTTGAGACGAGGACGTGCTTGAAGAGGATGAAGTACTGGTCGTTGTCGTACTTGTGACACTGGCAGCTTGAGATGA